>NW_009226360.1:0-29603 GCF_000690835.1 Fulmarus glacialis | reverse complement strand
GGACCGGTTTGCTCAGGGAGCAGCATCTCTGTAAGCCCTGCCACAGCTTAGTAGACATATTTGGTGACAGTTTTAATTTGGGAAGATGTCTGCAAAAACGGGAAAGGAATAAAGGCGGCTGGTTTCATTTTACTACGTATCTCTTTCCAAGAGGACATTTTTTTATCAACTTTCCAATGTTAATGCCTTACTAATAGTGAGGTGAGATCTGACAAAATAATAATAATAGTAACAATAATAATAATAATAATAATAATTCTTTCTTTTCTCATTTGCACTTAAATAATTTCTAGCCTAAGTCAATGAAATGAAATTAAATAAACAGAGGAAAAGTAAGGACCAAATTTTCTGGAGTTTGGGTCATTGCTAGTAAAGTAACCAGAGGAAAAAAGCAAAACGGTCAGGACAAGTGAAAGGACAGGCAGAGCTTTACAGAGTTAGGAAACTGCCAAGTGCCAAAGGAAAGGAACAAAGTGAAAACCAGACGGTGAATCATCATCACTGGTGTGTGCAAAACCCGACTGGGAATTCAGGCAGGTCCTCTTGTTTTGCTTCGCCCATCCCTTTTATTCTTTTTGCAAGTTATTAATACTTTTGCTAAGCAGCTGTTTGAGGTGTCCCAGAAGTGAGCTTCCTTTCCCTCAAGCCTACCTACAGCCATCTTCCTTTCCCTGTAACCTTCCCCAATCTCCCTTCCACTCAAACCGCTTCTTGCCGTGGCAGCGCAGGACAAGAAGATGTTCTGGCTGACCAGGGCTCACTGAAGTCAGTGGGAGTCTTTACCAACCTGACTGGCTCTGATTGACATCCTTGCTCTAGCTTGACATTAGGACAAAGTTTTAAAGATGGAATTCCATATTTAAGAGTACATTAAAAAATGTAGAAGGGGAGAAAATGGGGAGGAAGAGTAAAACAGATAAGGTCTCTCCTAACAGATGTATTGTGCCTCTAGATCTTTTAAAAGGGAGGGGGAGCACTGGCAAAAGATGTTGTCTGGCTGGCAGGCAGAAAGGAGAGTAGAAGAGAAGAATGCTTGGGGGTAACCTATCTTAGAAGAGAGGCACAGTCTTTTCACCCTTTTTATTTTGGCAGGCTAGACTACAAATTGCAAGGAGCATTTCTGTTTTATCAATTGTATTTGCAGTGGGTTTGCCCAGCAATAGCAGATTACCTGGGAGTTAAATCGTAGTAAATCAGAAGCCACTAAGGCAAGAGAGATAAGAACCCACCACACTTCAGGACAGGTCAGAATCGGGTTTGCGGTGATGGCAAGCGAGTACATGGAAAGGATCGGTCCTGCGCTGCAGCTGCACAATCAGCCCCAGCAAACCGTCCCGGCACATAATCACCAGCCTTGGCTCGGCAGCTGAGCCTGTCCGACAGGCTCGGGGTGACCCACTCCTGCACAGCAGAGCATCCGCCACCAGACCCCTCGGATGAGGTAAGGAGGAGTCACAGCGGCAGCAGAAGAACCTGGAAGGGTAGAAAACACCAATTATCTCGCAGTCTGCCTTTCAGCACAGCCGGCTTAAACACCTGTAATTTTCTGAAGACGCAGACAGGTTACTGGACTCTTCAAGGGTACTGCTTCTAGCAAAAACAAAAAAAAAATCCAAACCAACTTGACTTTAAATTTAACCCTCTCTGGCAGGCATAGTATTTTTAGAAGCACTTAGTCCCTCGTTAATACTTCCTGGATGTGTTCAAACACCTTCTGATGTTGTATTGAGGCAAATTAGTGAAGATGGAGACTCATAAATCCTCAGGAATTAGAGAACTAATTAAATGCCTGTGCAATGTATTTGGGCACAGAGAAACGGTGTGCAGGTTTGTGTTTTCCAGATACCCCAGCCGAGCCGTGCTTGCTGCAGGGGGCCAAGGAATGGCTCTCGCTTCCCCAGGTCCCACGATGAGTAGGGCTCTGGGGAGCCCGTGGCACAGGCAGCCTCAGGTGGCACCAGGGCACGGTGCCATCAGCCTGTTTCCTTCTCAAGGCAGCTGTATTTGCTGGGATCACCCGCATGCCGGGGCCCCATCACATCCCATCCTCCTCGACGGTCTCAGCAAATCCTCGCCTGCCCACAAGCGCTCCCGGGATGCAGATGGCCCAGGGCTCCTGTGTCCTTCCCGGTGGCAGAAATGGCACCACAACGAGGGATGTGTCCCCAGATAGTGGATGTGGAGGGAAAGTTGCCTTTTTCCTCCATTGGCTCTTGCTGCAGTCACAGAAGACGAGGATCTCGCAGCCCCAGCACTTCGTTCATAAACAGGCTCTAAGTCCTGGACACGTCATGACCCCAGGCTGCTTGGAAGAAGATGGAAATAACAGAAGAAAGGCCACTCTTGACTCACCACATACTGACTGGCACCAAGAATCAGCAAGAGTCCTGCTTCCATGAGCAATTCAATCACATTTTCAGAGTACTCAAAAGTGCTTAGCAGGCACACCTGATCTCACAGGTATTTGTTCCATGGCTCCTGATTCTTTACGTCATTGCATCATTACCGTAGTAAATAAAATACTGCGAGTGACTATGCAGGCGAGCCTCTCCACGCTGGCCAGCTCGCTGAGGTCAGCGGAAGCGCTTGCAGGTGGAGTCAGCCAGGGATGGCTTTGCTGGACACCCTGGGCTCTAACAAGCCTGTTGAGAATTCAGATTATTCTAAGTAGTTTGCACAGCTATTCTCAGGAATGAGTCAAACAATTAAAGTAAAAACCCTGAACTATTTTTTTCCTAATGAAGAACTTACGGTTTTAGGTTTTTAAGCCCCTGGCTAGGAACCTTCCTTATTCCTCTTCAGGGCTGGGTACAGCAGAGCCTTCACCGACCGCACTGGCAGGTGTCTGCACATAAACTTCCATTTAGGCTCCGTTCTTTACGGTCTTAGGCTTAATCTCAGTTTCTTCTTGTAAAAATGACTTTTCTCTCTCTGGGAGAACACAATGAGGACGAAAAACTACCCAGAAAAATAAATGTACTTTTTCCCTTAAAACTTTAGTTTGAAATATTGTTTTGGAGTGAAGAAGTCGGTGGAGAGGAAGCCCCACACCGAAACCACCAAAATCCTATAGGATTTGAGGGAGTGGGATTATTTGAGTGGTTTCTGTGGGTGTATGTTTTCCCTGTGTTCCCCTAAGAGCTGATTGACTCCCAGCATGTGCTGGCTCCGGGTGGGGAACGCAGGAGGAGATTTGACTGACTGCTCCTCCACAATGCGCCTCATTGTCTTTTCTTCTCTTACAGCTGTTTTTGTGAGTGTGGGTTTTGAGGGACTGTGCGTGTGGTTTTTGTGTGTGAGGAGATTGCGGAAAAAAAGAGATTTAAAGGGCTGCGTTTGGGGGAAATCTAAACTCAGCCTCCACGTTTGCATGCTTTGAATTACACACCTAGATGCTTGCCCACTCACTTTGTGTTGGCTACAGTTTTGCTCAGGCAAAACCTCGCACGGGAGCGCTCAGACTGTCTGCATGTGCAGATTGGAGGATTAGCTACCTAACAATTGGTCCAAAAACACAGAATTGGTGATTTACAGGCTCAGCCAAAATAACAGGTCACATTCTCTGATGGAGGAACTTGGCATTGCATTACTGAAGTCAGAGCTTTGCAGATTTACACCAGCTAAGGATTTGGGCATAGGTGTTTCCTGAGTGAGAAAAATCCACAGGGGAAGAACTACTCCATTCAGTTTATTTTTACAGAGCAGAGTCTACAGAAAGTGGTCACTTTGCCAAAGAAGCAGGGATCACCTCACGGGTGTTTGTGCATGAGCAATAACATCTTAAGGGAATTCACAAATTTGTGCTGTGACAAAATTCTATCATTCCTGCCAAGAAACAGGAACCACTGCACTTTAATGTCCTTTTTCTTTTCCTAAACAGTGGCATTTTTGTACTTGGAAACTTCAGGCCCATACTTTCACTGTACTAATTGCAACTGCATTCACAGTTGCGGTAAATGGCCACGTCCCTGGTGATTGCACATGAAGCTACATGTAGTCTGCATGCGCTTTTCCGAACACTGGGATGTCACTTGACTACCACAAGAAATGTGCTTCCTACGCACTTTGCTTGCTTTATTTTCTTTCTTTCTTAACTCATCGCACAATGTTGCAACTGTAAAGCTGCCTCTGGGGCTGCCTCATTTATTCAGGTCTACCGCCGCCGTGTCTCCCCTTTCCTCACGCTTCCCACCTTGCTTGGATAACTTATAGGTACAGGATGGGTTGTTGGGATGGAAATGGTTTAGCAGGACCCATGATCACTGGAATCTGAGACCTACATTTTAAATATGTCTATAATGTTACTGTTACTCATTGCTTTGTTTCATTGGGTGTGTCATATGCCATTTTCCCTTAATGAGGAGCTGTTACAAGGCAAGTTTATTCACCCTCTCTGGGTGTTGGAAGATCAAACCACATGGGGTGACAAGATTACAAACACTTTGCTGGAGGGCTGAAAATACTCTGGAATGGGATGAGAGATTTAACATGTTCACAGAGCCGCAACTTGCCAGCGAGTGGAAGGTGGTATCGTTCCAGAGAGCATAGGAAACAATAACTGGGCAACGATGAGATGTGTAAGTTACAGGAAATATTAAAATTCAACAAAATCTGCTCTGACACCCAAGCCTCAAATAACGCTTCTAGGGATGGATTAATTATTCAGGCAGAAATCCACACCCACCCAAGCTTGCTACCTGCGAGTCTGCCAAACCCAACCCAGCGCTGCGCCTTCAGATTCACAGCCACCCTTTAAGCATTTGTATTATAATCGTACGGTTCTTTGAGACACTACTATGGGGGATTGCAATGTGATGTTGCAATGGGAACACCACTGCGAGTAAATCACTAGTTTGGCAGAAGATAATGAGGAGCTGCGTGCTACGAGCTCCTGAGAACACGGACAGAAGAACCGGCTGCATGAGCAGCCCTGGAGATCCCAGAGCAGAGGGAACAGAAAACAAGTCAGCTTCACGAAAAAGCAAACAGGCTGTCCTTGGAGAAAGGCTACAAGGAGAAATGGATCTTTGCATTCAGGTGCTCAGGACGTTACAACCCCATCTTCTCTTGAGAGTCCATTTCTGCAAATTCAAGAGAGGACTTCCTATCCAATAAAGAATATAAAAAAAAAAAAAATCCCCGGCTTCTCTCTATTTGTGTGTCTTGCTTCAGGCACATAAACATTTTTATGTATATATGTAAGGTTAAGCAAGCAGTTTCCTTTTTTTGGAATCGAGATGAGATGTTCTCCAAGGTCAGAGGAGAAAGTACCGTATGCAATTCTTTGCCTTCTTTTGCAGCTTGGGCAGCTGTCAACTTCCAAGGAGTGCCTGTTTTGGTCATTTAACCTAAAAATTTATGGCTATTCAAGAGATCTAGAGCATCAATGAGACCTCTCACTATCTCCTGGAGTTCTCCTGTGCCACATTAATGGCTTTTACTGAATAACTTGTCACAGGTCATTGAGAAGTTCTGGAGTATGACTAAGATTGTGTGCACTGGAGATAAGTGGTGGAATAAAAATGCGCATCTGCCTGATGCTTCCTCATCTTGCCATAATATGCAGAATTGGATCCAGGCTCCCCAGAGTTTGTGGCACAGGTTTTTTAGTTTTGGCCCTGATCTGATCTCAGATAAGGAGGCTGAGTTGCCCTAAATGGTCTCACAGTGATTTGTGGTAGGAACATGATCGGTTGTTTTCTTGCAACAACACAAGAACCATGACAACCTGGAAAGGGGAACTCGCAGCGTCCGCACAGAGCAGATTTCAACATCAGACATAACCAAACTCTGGTGAGGAATGAAAGCCAGGGGGGCTGAAGGTCACAGACTTGTGCAGAAGGGGTGAGAGAGACTTGGGAAGGTGGAAGTGGGTTTCTGAGTAACGAAAGGTTTAAAGGAGCTGAGATGGCAGGGGCCAAAGATGAGAAGGAGGGCGTGGGAGACTTCAGGATGATTTTACCTCAAACTGCAGGATAAAAACATGAGAGGGAACAAAATAAGAGGAAACGTTACCCACGCTCTAGGGAAAAATAAACCAGAGATCCCTATAGCAGATTTAACCCCTGTGTCTCTAACAGACTCTGCATTTTGGGAAGGTTTAGCCATGAACCAGATTGCACCTTTGCCCTCTGGCTCATTTCTTCTGGAGGAAAAAAAGTGTGGAAAAGAATGAACTGGTAGAAGGAACGTGCTATAAATCATCCCAGAAGAAGCAGAGAGTTGTTATAATTTTTCACTTGTATCTTGCTGTTGATAAGAAGGTGATTTCCAAATCAACAGACCCTAAACAGAGATACTGCAAAGGCCTTCAGAAAAAAACTACATGCGCTGAGGCAAAGTTGCAGAACTGGGCCCTAAGCGGAATTAAAAATAGATCAAGTAATAGCATATAAGGATGAGAAAGCATTTAAGCAGCAGTGACAGTATTTTAGGGACATTTGTTGGCAAAACTTAAATGGGTTCACAAAAAAGGAAACATATGCACAGTCAATCACCTTAGAGCAATTATTTAATGAGGGGGACTGCATATTAGGAAGAGCTGGATGGACTAAAATCAGAGCAGGGGAGAATGGAGTGAAGAGGTGATGCCTGTTACCCAGAGATAAACAGACACCAAAAAGAAGAGATCATGAGGGCACCTATGCAGCTGCAGAAGTTCATCCTGCCAAGCAGTGTTTGTGGTGAGAGCAGGGAAAGTGTCTGTGTGTGTAGGATTGCATGAGCGAGTGAATCATTTTCAGAAATAGAGTCCCGTGAGCAGCAGAACCAATGTAGCCCTTGGACGTATAGCTCAAGCCTGACTTGATTTTCTGATGTCTCACAGGGGGTGAGCTCATACAGCAGGTTTAGTGGAAGCACTGACAAAATCATTTTCCTGAACCCAGGCACCTATTTTCAAGACTTATAAGCACTTAATATCTTCGAATGCCCTGACAAATGGGTTGAAATTGGGTAACAGGTCCCAAAGCCACCAGAGAGACTGACAGTCACGCAATGATAGCCACAGGCAGCCATGCACATGGTGTTAACGCTGTGAAACCAGGCTAGGAAAGAGTACTTGCGGGTCTGTCACCTCCTGTGCTGCAATGGGATATTTTCATGCGATTATTAACAATCTGCTTAACAAAGGCACATGAAAATGTTGGCAAACTGTCACCGAGGCTAACATTCTATTATCTTTTTTTTTTTTAACTGTAGTTTTTAAACTGCATTTATCTGGTAAACTACTATGAGCAAGTTGAAGTTGATGGGACGTGCTCCCAGTCCCACCCCTGAGAGAGCTGGGTTACCCTAACCACGTTTGCTTGCCATGTGAAGTTTCAGCCTGCTGTAACAGGTGGTGGTACAATCAGCTCCGTCTGTAATAAAATGTCAATTAAAAGACTCTGGGAGGTTTTATTACCTGGTTATAGTTGAAACACTTGCAGATGCGTTAATGAAAATACTGATCAAAGTTTTACTAGTATTAATTATGTTTTCAGGCACTTCACTACTTCCTACTTTTCAGCAAGGGCCAGAAGGAGAGGCATCAAAGAACTGCCACAATGGTGATTGTCCCCGTAACATCACCACCAGCAGCAGTCAGGAAGTCCTGCTAAAAACTCCATTTTCCTTTGGGAGAAAAACTTGTGTTTCTAGGCTTGAGTACTTTGAGTAAAGCCTGGATGTCTAAATGGAATTGCTAAACATTTTAAGCCAAGTCCAATGGTCCAAGTTTTTCCAAGGGCTTTTACATTCAGCTTCCATGAGCCAAAGAATCAAGGCCAATGCATTCTTATGTCCTGAGGAATGACCAAGAAAAATGTTTCTAGAAACTTCTAGAAAAAACACTTAGCACTGTGACTGAACCCTGAAGAAATTAACCTCAGAAAAGACTGAAAATTAGAGCTCTGTATAGATTTGCCTGCTAATTATTCTATGAAATTGAATAGGGAATCTTAAATAGCCTTCAGACTTAAATATACGTTTTCAAATCCATTATCGTTACTTCTCATCTGCATGAAAGTAATACACTATAAAGGGTGTCGAACATTTGTAAAGGAAGGTAAAGTCCCTGCCCAGAGAAATTCAGAATCAGTGCAAATGTAAGAGGGAGGAAAGGGGTAAAACAAGCAAAGAAATGAGCATTACTATAGCAGGCAGATGGCTAAACTGGGTAGAAAGGGATTTCTCTTCCTGCAGAATATTTGAGAATTTTAAAATGTTCCCAAACCACACTTAGATGAAGCCAAATCTTTTCAATGTGTTTTGCTGAAACTATTAAAAAAAAGCAAATATCTAAACAGTTTGGTTTTCAGCAACATCAAAAAATAATCCCCAAACTGAAAGAATAATTTGAAAACACTGGAAGTAGCCAGAAGCTGGATGTTTTCTGCTTTGGGGTTTGTTTGTTTTTAAGCAAGGAGCTGGAAAGTTTCTTCCAAAAGAAGGGAAAAAGTGAAAATGATTTTTTTTTCTTTCCAAAATAGTTTGTGGAGAAATACTTGTGATATTCTGCTCACCATACTTCAGAATCAAATTGTCAGAGCAGTGACCCTAGAGCCTGGGAGCTCCAAGCTGCAAGAGTGCCATGACTCAGGAGATGTCACAGTCCATCATTTTGCAGCAGGGTAGTGAGACGTGACATCTGGGACTTGGGAAGATGAACTACTGTTGACTCATCTGTCCTGGAGGGGGAAAGATGGGTTCCTCGCAGTACTCCCACTTTCCCATGGGAGGGATCCCTGCAAGACGTCCTCAGCAGTTGTTAACACAGCCCACAAAGGAGAGCAGTTTGCTTAGCTGGTGCTTAACGCTTCTCTGGAGAGTATCAGGACACAGCTTCAAATCCTGTGTTCATCAACACGGGATGCAGCAGTTGTTCTGCACTTATGGAGACGGACCCTCTGGAAGACTGCTGCAAAGAAACCTTTCAGTAGAAGGAAACAACCAAAAGAGTTCCCTGGAGCAGTACGTGGGTGCTGCTGATGGTGTGTATCTTCTCCCAGAAAATAATTTCCAGTTTTCTGTTGCCTTGGCAGGTCTTTTCTGGCTGTATCCAGGCTTCCACTGTCCATTAGCAACTTTGGCAACTCCAGGCCAGCGCAGTGCAATGTCCCGTACTTAAAATTAACTTTGAAGCTCCGTGCCAAGTTTCAAGAAAAGCAGTAGAATTTTTTTTTTTTTTCATCTAAGTGTGGTCAGCCACGTGCCTTGCCTAGATCAAGAAAAGCCTCTTTTTTTCCTGCAGGTGCACTGGGGAAAGGCCATGTGCCTTTTCACGCTCGCATGCGTGGAAGGGCTGGCCCTGTGCCTCTGCTGAGTGCTGTGTCTTCTCAACAGACACGAAGGCAAGCAAGGACAGGCACGCAACAAGGAGGGGCACGGACAAGGAGACACCCAAAGAAGCAGAGATGATGCATTTATCATTAGCTTGGGGTTAGTAACTGAGCACCAAATCTGAAGAACCACCCAGCTGTCAGACAATTATTCATTTTTTTATCTTGTCAGGCGCCGGGAAAGTATTCCTCTTCAGTAATGAACTGCCGTAAGAACCACTGGTTCTTGCAGCCTTACCTTTCCAAGTAACCCTTTTTAACTGGTCTATTTGGTGTGTCATTTGCAGAAAGAGTCAGGGCTTGGTCTTTAGAAAACTGAAGGAGTGAGATCACTGGCCTTTGGGATAGGGCCTTTATGAATACAGGAGCATTACACTACCCTTCGGTTTCAAACAATGTGGTTCCAGGGCTTAGCTCCAGGAAAGCCCAGGCTGCCTCAGCATCTTCTGCTAAGCTAGTAGGATACTCAGCATCTTACCTCAGGATCAGAGCAGTCCTACCTCATCCTGGCAATGCATCGCAGGCTGGTGACGTGACTAATGTCTGTCAACATTGACAACAGCAGTTTGGTTTTAATTATTTTTTATGATACCTCCCAGCACAATGGCACATATTTATAGGCAATGCTGCCCTTTATTAAGGTAACCAAATGCTTTTCTGTGTTAAGACCCCATCTGCAGTAAATTATAACTTTGCCAAACCTAGAATATTCAGCCTGAAGTTTTTCCATACCAGTCATCTGCCAGCATAGAAAATTTAATGAATTAGCTGTTTCTCTGAGCAAAGACTCTTTGGTGATGGCAATAGAATAGAATAGAATAGAATAGAATAGAATAGAATAGAATAGAATAGAATAGAATAGAATAGAATAGAATCGAATCTCTGGAAAGCCAATCCTTTACCTACAAAGGTTTGTAGGACAGAGGAACTTGTTAGCTGGTTTGGGACCACGTGCTGGTTTGATTTTTTTAACAGCTTCTCTTCTACAGCGGGTAATGGACACTCACACACAACAAAAAGCTGCCCACAGCATAACTCCAGCAAGGAATATTTCTTCCATTCCTGCATTGTTTTCACTCAAATAAGCTGCTGCTAAGCTATGCCTAAAACCTATGAAAATGGCCAGAGGCACTTCATTGACAGTTATAGCAATTCTATAGGATTATTGAACCATCCTCAAGAATTTTAAAGAGAAACATAGCCACCAGGAGAGATGTATAGAGCAGCCCAAAGTACAAAATAATACGTATTCAACTCCAGTGCTGAAATCTCCCCCCCCAGCCCACGAGGGACACTTGTAATGGGCACAGAGAATCCAATTGCTTTCAATATTTGGTGAAAAGGAAACAATCTCTTCATTTATTAATTTTTTAAAAATGTTATGACATTTGTACAAGGCAATATTGGTTTCACAGCTATAGATCTTGCACAGACTGACTCCTGTGTTTAACTTTCTATATTCTAAATAGGTCCCATTGACTTTCATGAGCCTGCTTGTAAGTAAAGATAACTTAGAGGATCAAAGCCCTATAAACTGTGTCATTAAATTTTAAGAAGTCAGAAGCTGCACGTTCTCTTCCCAGGCTGTACCAGCATCTCCCATGAGTGCTAATGAGACCAGTTCTCATATTGCTGTTCTCTGGACATCAGAAGACACAGATTTGATTTTAGTCTTGATTGCACAGATGAAAATAAGCAATAACTCATGAAAATCAGTGTAGGTATACACGGTAGTCAAACTATAGCTGATAAAGTTCAAGTTCATTTTGGGTACCTGTCTGAAGTTTAGTTCTGTGCTTAATACACATGATGCATAGGGTCTGTACAGTAAGTTAGTAGAGCTCATTAGAATCGATTCTCCATGTATTTGTCAATAATTCCAGGAGAAGAAAAAAAAAAAAAGACTACACTACACCGAGAGTAACAGACTGATTCAGCTCAGGAATCTGTGGGAAAGATGACTCAGATTTTAGCCAAAGTGACTGATTCTTCCATACCTTGTAGGAGAGTTTTCCTGAAAAATCAGGCAGAGTTTTACTGATAAAGTTTTATGAAGTAGGAAGTGAGAAAAGAGAAGTGGGGAGGACTTTGTCTCTCAAGAACCTTTTTAATCCAGCGCAGAGATATGGGAGAGGAAGAGGACGAAAGTGTCATCCCAATCTTATTTTTACACATTGCTTTTTTACAGCTATCTTCAAAACAAAAAAAAAAAAAAATAGAAGTTGCTGAAGAACCCCCAGGACAAAGACTGTTTCAGCGGTTCCAGCAGATGCTCTTTTGCTATACCTAAAGTGCAAAACAGAGGAGGATTTCCAGTGACTCCAGGACTGGATGAGACACTTTTCCCCCCCTCACACACCCCTGACCCTAATTTCCACAGCAAAGAGACCCAGGCTGTGAGGGACCCCTGATACGCCCCAGCCAGCATGGCCAGTGTGGGAGGCTGGGGGCCCAGAACCGCAGGGCGCACTGGGGAACACCTCTGCCCTGCAGCCTCCCTGTGACGGTTCGGAGTACATGAAAAACACCCTGTGTGGGAATTCTTGCTTCACTCCCAGACTTTTTTGCGAGATATCCTCCAAGAGGACCAGCTACTGAGTCACCTTTGCAGTGTTTGGCTATCACCTCCTTGCAAATGCAGGGCTTTCCCTGAAGTCTGCGAGCATTTCTGTAAAAGGGAGTTTTATCCGAATAAAGAAGCCAGAATTTGGAGGAAGACGAATGGGAAAGCAGTCAGTAGAGCGAACTCCTGCCACTATGCACCAAATGCTGCTTTTCACTACAGGACAGAAAGTAGCATCTACTGCAAGTTCCAGTTAGCACCAAAACCACAGGGGATACCCTTTGTTGGGGCAAACATCACTGAAAAGGTAGATGGTAAAACAAGCATATCCTGGGCAGGGGAGACCAATAAATCATTCATGAAAAGAATAGGAAGCATCATAGCCAGGGCAAAGAGAATGCTAATTTGCTTTGCAACCTGATCAAATGGAACAACTGGCCTTAAGGGATGCAGCCATTTTGGGGGTTGATTGCTAGAGTTAATACAGAGCATTAACTTTGCAGCTTTGCTCCAGGCAGAACTTGTCCCAAGTGATCTAAAACTTTCAATGCACTTATTCTATCACAAGATTTGTGTGTGTGTGTGTGTGTGTGTGACTGCCTAATTAATGAGCTTCTTTTCAATATTAATATGCAGAAAAGTTTACTGCCTTAAAGGTGTGTCAATATATACTTTTTTCTGGTTAAAGAAGCTTGCCTTTGGCTATTCTAAAATATAAAAGCTATTAATTAAAGTATACAGTGCTTTAGAAAAAAAAAAAAGATTGAATTGCTGAAGTCTTTGGGGAGAATTGCTACAGAATTTATGCCAAATGTCTCAATAAATTGATATGCTAAAATGAGTAACCTGAAGTATTTTAGTAAAGATTTTTCACAATGCTTCACCTACTCCCTCCCACCCATCAAAGAATACTGCCAAGTGATTTCAGGCCAAGTGGAATCAAGAAAAACCAAATGCACAAACTCCTCCCAAACCTGTTGAGTTGCTCCTTACTCTGCATAAGGACCTATAGGGACCCGGGAAGCGCGGAGCCCTTGTTGTGTGAGGCGTCACACCATCACCATTGGGTGCAGGTACATCGGGCCTCCTCTCCAAGCAGGCTTGCTCACCAGCCGCACAGCAAACCCCAGCCCTGTCTCAGACCTGTGTCTGGAAGAGCCAAGTGCCACCAGACTGGTCCTTCCCCAGACATCCTCCAGTTGGTGCCTTCTGAGGCTGGCATGGCCCCACCACGCAAGAGCAAGGGCCAGCGGTGCAGGCAGACCTCATCTGAAGCTCAGTCTTCATTGCAGAGTGCAGCCTGTCCTCAGAGGTGCTCCCCACCCTGCACCTTGCTTCTGGGAGAAGTGAACAAGGATGGAGAAGAAGTAACATTATTGCTTTCATTTTTACATACGGGAAACGGAGGTATACAGATCTCCACTGCAATTTCCTTATTATTTTTCTTGCCTAAAGAACTTGAAAAACAATTTTCTCCAAGTGATTTTGTCAGAGGTTATACGGGAAGCCTCTGGAAAAGCCAAAGGCCAAGTGCTGTGTACAAAGCCAATATTTTAACTGTATGACTGTTCTTTCTCCCCAGTGGGTGCCTGTATAAAATGTTTGCCAAATTATCCTTCCCTTTCTTAAATTTCCCATAGCATATCATATTATCTCTTCTTACCTGGCAAATCCTGCCATAAACCTCCACCAGTGACTGCTTAACATGCTGAGCATAGCCTTGCAGGAGAGTAAAACCTTTCAGACAGTCCTCCCAGCCTGTCTGGACCCCAAATTGCTGCCTGCAGATACTGCAACAAATACTCCAGCAAAGTGGGAAGAAAAAAAGTCTCTTGTCTTAATCAGCCTGACGAGCTGGTGGGGGAAAACAGCTGATGTCTATGGAGCAAGGCTGGAGTAAAGGGCAAGCAGCTGTGGCAGCTGTAAGGTTATAAACAGCCCATGTGCCTCTTCTTGAAGTGGGATGCTTGGGAAAAGTGGGTGGGTTTCTTGACCAAAGATTCTCTGATCAGCAAACTCTTATTTTGAAAACATAGGGCCAGAACTTCTCTCTCAGTGTAGGTGATTCTTATATTTCATGTAAGGGGCTTTAATAAGCAAGAGTTAGCTGGTTGCTATGAGGTGATAGAAGTAGTAGCAGGGTACAGAGAGTCTTCAGGCTCCTTTTGTTTCCTGCTTGCAGGGGCTGAGAGAAGGATGGGAGAGAAAGTCAGGAAAAGGAAGAATTGTGAAATATGCCTGTTCTTTCTTCCTCAGCTCCCTGTAGTAGCAAAGCAGATCTCCATAATATAGGAGATAAGCAGCTGTTCAATGTAGGATCAGTAGAGTTAAAAAAAAATCATATGCTTTATAGATGTTATTTGATCTCTAATAAATACACTGAATATGGGATTTTTGCATGATGCTTTGATCTCAGTGAAGTATATTCTATCTGGGTTGCTGCCACCCCTCTAATGAGTGGTGTTGGAGGCCCTACATAAACAGCGGCTAGTAAAAGTGGGGGGGAAGAATGCAGACTCTGACATCCCTCTTCCAAAGTAGGTCAAGTTCCTCCAAAGGCTTGGCTGCATCGTTCCTCAGGTAGCAGCAGACACCTGTGCAGGATGAGGTTAGTGCCTTAGCTGCTCACTGCTGAGGACAGGTCTAGCTCTTGCACTGGCTGGTATGTGAGGCAATTCAATGGCTTCATTTGTGTGTCCTGCAGAACAGCTCCATGTGGCTTAACCCATGATCACAGCTCAGGAGTGAGGGCTCTGGCAGACCAGACTGAGAGCTGCAAAGGACTGAGAAGTTGCTAGAGCAGGTGCCTTATGTCTGGTACAAACTTGCAAAATCCTAAACTGCCTGCAGAAAAGTTAAATGAAGGTGTTCCTTCTAGGATCAGTGCATAACAGAGAAATGTATGGAGGAAAGACTTGAACTTTGCGAGGTTTCAGAGGCTGTGCTCTAGCTGTCCTGTATTCAGCTGCAACTGCATTCAGGTGCCTTCTAGTCCCTGTTTGACAGAGTGACTGTTCACACATGTTCCTCCCTACCTCAAGAGGGACAGACATTGGGCTCTCTGATGAGCTCTGACTAGGTGCCAGGCGTTTGGAGAGCTAAGTTGCTTTACCTGCACAGCTCAGAAGACCCCCCTCCACGCATGGGCTTTTTCGGACTAGGAACATCTCTAGGTGCCAGGTGGAGTCCTAATTCACAGCTGACATCTAAGGTGCTGCAGTCATATTACTAATAAACCAGCTAAAACAGGAAAGGAGGCCTTTACCTGCTGCCAGCTCCTGTAATAACGTGTCCTAAGTGCGCTTTCTTCTTGCTCTTTCAAGTCATGCACACACAAGTTACTTTACAAAGTGGTCTCTTGTCTGAGCCTCACAAACTTGTTTTACTTATAACATCTCTTAGATTCTAGCAAGGACTGCCAGAGGGGAAGCAGTGTTACACTGGATTGCACCACAGAAACCACCCAACTTAAGTGGATTACACTTTTTGCCATGGGCTGACTTGCTTATGCAGGTTTGCTTTGTTATCAAATGTCTGTTACGACACAGGAAAAAATCCTGAGCTGAGCAAGGCCTGTTCTGTGATCTGGATTATCCACTCTCTGCTTCCCCGTGGGAGCTTTAAGGAAAGATTCTTCTGTATTGACCGAAAAAATCCGTGTCCTGAAAAGCCTAACTATGGGAGACTGGCAGTATCTGCCCTTAAAGTGAGCTTCTCGGTGGCCTGGAGCAGCTTGAAAGATGCTTTTATCCTTCAGTTGGTAAAGCCTCAGATATGACAAATTGGGATGCTGACCTGCAGGCTGTTAGGATCCCTCCAAGTCCTTTCTTAACTTATCAGCTGAGTCAGGGACAGTATTTTTCTTCTGCTTGATTTCACTTTAGAATTTGAATTTTTAGAATAGAATTAGCACACCTGAAACTTTCACAGTCTGTCTGCAAGAGATGGGCTGGGATTCAAGGAAGATCCTTTTAATCCTGTCTTCTGGGTGTGGGTTTTCCCCAAATCTCATTTCCTATTGTAGATTTGAATGGCCTCTGACTCCAATTAGTGTAACACAAGAAAAACAGAGGGCTGACTTTCAGAGGATATGTTTTAGTGGCAGAGGTATCATAGCTCAATGTTGGGCAAAGGATTCCTATCTCCCCTGCCTCCACACCTCCCTGCGCCTCCAAGAATTAGGATTTTAGCTCCTAAAACATGAGCTTTTTGAAAAGCAGTTTCAAGGCTTTTCTCTTCTGCTCACGGTTCGCTATTTTCAGGTTTTTGCCACATCCATGCAGGCTGGAAACATTCTTCTCTTAATTAATGCTGAAACTCTGGTATATACATACAACTCCAAGGTCTAGGGTTTTAAGAAAAATACGAAGTATCATGAGACTCCTCATAAAATCATGACAGTTAGCTAGCTGAATACACAAAGAGCAGTCTTGTACTTTTTTTCTCTAACGTTACTTCTATTTTAGAGTAAGGAATCCTAGAAAGAAAAAGAGCAAAGTGCCTACAAAAGATCCTTGTGTCATGCAGCAAACTTCCTAGAATAAAAGTACCAGCTCTGTTCCCCTGAAAAGAGGTAGCCTTTGAAGATGCAGTCTATCAGACAATACACCGGTTTGTAAAGGTATTGGAAACACTTGCTGGAGAAGCCAGAAGCTGCCAGTTGAAAACTGAGGTTTTAAAATGTGAAGGATCAAAATACATCAACATTAAACTACTTTCTATACCACTTCAGACAAATAAAGGAACCCTTAAAAAGAGGGTAAAATCAAACGAGGAATCCAGGCTGTGACTGGTTGTCCTGCAGTAATTTTGAAACCTGGCTAAATTTAGAAAAAGAGGCCCTGAAATTTCTCCTGAACAGAAATGGTGTTTATAACTTGAAATGGTGATGAGAGTTTCACTTTTCATTACAAGCAGATTATTCAGGTTTCTTCAGCACTGGTGTGTCAAGGAATTTAAACCACTCTTAAAAAAAAAAAGGAATTTTGTAAGCTGTGAAATGACTGCAGTAGCAAGGTCTGCACGTGTTAGTGAGGAGCGAGGACTCTCCCCACGCAGGGACCTGCAACCGTTCATCCCTGTCGGTGGAATATAGCAGGTGACCGCGCAGACGAAAAGCGGGGATATTGTCCTATTCGTTCTCATTTCCAGGGCTACCCTCCTCCATTAACCGGGGACACTTGGAGAGCTGTTAAACTGGCTTTGTTTTTTTTTCATTGACAATAACAACTTTTTTAACATCATAGACCTCTGTGGCCAATTTAATCCCAGTCACCCTGCTCCTCTGATTGCTGGGACTGATCTAGAGTCGAGGTACCGTGGGGCCAACCCTCTTCGCAAGGTGCTTCTTTAAGGAAAAGAGCTGTTAACCCAAATTACTTGGCAGCTCTAAGAAATTCTAGCAGGTAATTTTCGCAGTGCAGTCAGTCACTCTCAGCCCCCGTGGCTGCACTAGTTGCTCTGAATAACTACAGTAGCTCTGATCATGAATTACTGTGATTTGTCAGCTGTAATATAAGCCCAGCTAGGGTTTTGATGCTTTTGCCAGCAACATGTGAAAGAAAATATTTGAGTGAAGCTGTCTAAGCCAGGTTGGGTAAAGAAAAGGGGGGGTAAAAAGCCAACCTGACCTGCCCAGATTTATTTCGTGCGGTGGCGAAACCAGCCCGCTGCCTGGATTTAAGATCAGTGGATATATTTACTCTGCTTGAATAACTCCTGTTGGGTGTTGGGCTTCTTTCCCCTGGAAATTATAATCCAATCCTGCATACCATCTAAATAATGCAATAACCTACTGTAATATCTCTTTTCTTGGAACAATTATACATAACACTGGGAAAAAAACCCCACATCTCCGAAAACAAAAACATCCTTCTGACAAGAATTGCTACAGTTTGGACAGTGAGAATTTTTTTCGCTGTTGGAGAACAGAGCAATATTGCATGGAGCAGGAGGCAGGGAATCCACACTGGTTCCCAAGTTTCAGACCCAGTTCTCTCTGCTGAACTGCGCAGAAACTGAATGCCAAACAGCTATCAATAACTCCTCCTAGGTTACTGCTGGAAAAACCGAACAATGTTTTCTGGGTCCAAGTGGGAGTTCTTGAAGTTCATTGAGCTTATCTAGTGAAAAATGTCAGGTAGCTGCAAAGGGAGTGGTAGTGATGTTCATTACTACTATATGTATAACCATATATATAGCGCTATGTATATATAGTTAAATATATAATTATACAGAGAGTTATATGTATTTCTACAGTTATATATATAGTTACATATATTTTTTCAATAACCCAGGAGTTAGGAAAATTCCTCGTCTTGCAGTGAGGAGAAGGACGACCACATTTACCTCCGTGCCTCACAAGAGCCTATTGCAGAATTGGGTCCTGTTTTTTAATGGACTCTTTTATAAACCTGTGTCCTCTATTAAGAATTTGAAAGGACGGTACTTCAGTGTGCATTCAATTGAGCTTTTCTTCTTCCTGCGTCTGCATATGCTGTGTGACAAGCAAGCGCGCTGAAGGTTAATTGTTACTCTAGGATATGATGTTCCTTCTCTCTCTTGTTAATTTTGGGGGCAGGTGGGGAAAGGAAATCCCTGATACTTGAACCTTGTTGGAAATGTCTTGATGGTTGCTTAAAACAAATGTTTGTCTTAAAAGAAAAAAAAACACAGTCCAAAGGTATTTCTCCTTTAAACAAAACTTGCATAAAAAACCAAAAAATTTTACCTGCTGCTTTTGGTGTTTCTGTAGCCGAGAGAACAGATCTGAATCAGGAACACCTATTCTTTTTGTTTGGTTGTTTTAACATTAGCAGAAGCTTTATTCCGTTACCCCCCATCGACGTGGGGTACCCATCTCTGTGGCTTAACCCCCTGTTTAACAAGACCAGAATTAGCCCAAATAACTCCAAGGATGCAAGGGAAACGAGTGAACAAAGGAGGTGTTGTATCTTCCAACTCTTTTTTTGATTCTCCTGAGTAGAGGAGAAGCTCATACTCTTCATACTGCCTGCAAACTTCTCAGGAGGGAAGGGAAGAGTCGGAAACATGGGAGCGGGAGGAGGAGAAGGCAGGGGAGAGGGGCTGGCTGGAGCTCCGCACTGCCCCGTCCACCAGCACCGAGGGGCCAGAATGATGCAGCAATTTGGGTTTTTATTTGAAGACCCCCAAAAGCATTTCCTGCACGGGCTATGGAGGAGAGGATACATATCCAGCCCAGCTTAAACGGATCAGCCAGGCAAGTGCAGCCAAAGTCCGGATGCCAGCCGCGGGACCGCACAGCGCTCCTGGGAGAGGCAGAGCCATTAGGTTCACATTAAGTGACTGATGAACTGCCTGCGAGCGCCTGGCGGGTTCATTTCAAGCTCCATCCTTTTAATTCTAGCTTCTCTTTCGTCCGTGCGAACCACAGGGGAGTGGATATGTGAGGGTTTCTACCCAATTACACCTCTCTCTAACGCTGTAGGAAAGCGGGGAGCTGCTCGATACCTAGCTGAGGTAGAGGGAATATTTAGCACCTACGAAGATTTATGTCCGTGACCTTCTGGATGTAAGGTGGCAGAGCAGCCCATGCTGTGCTACATCTAATATGCATATTCATGGCTCGTTTATTCATGAAAGAAATGTCTGGATTAGCAATGGTTTGAAGGACACTGATCATGGAGTTGAAATACACTCAAGTTGCTCACAAATTAGAACTCCATCATTTTTCATAATAAATTGGTAACCATTGTAAATCCTTGCGTATCGGTGTTGTTATTGGAAATACTATGTTGTATTTTATTGGATTGGAAACATTTCACAGCTATCAACCTGTCAATTATTTTAGCACAACACAAGGTTTCTCACGATGATAGATGGTGATTCTAAATAATTTTTATAAAGTATTTCTACTTACCGTGGTGTCAGGAAGCCCGCCTGCCTGTGAAATATTGTGATTTTTGAAGCACTCACCTGATAACACTCCTTAATTGTGTAACATTAATCTACGTGTCAATCAAATACTTGCAGGCTAATATATGGAATTTTTTTTCCTGAGGTTTTCATAGAGGGGGGAAAATGAAGATCATAGAAGACTGTTGGCAGCATATGAAGGAAGAAGCAATGCCAGACTTGTAACCAATCATGAAAATGCATGTTATGGAGAATAAAGAAAAGATGAACCCTCTTCACTAATGAACTCTACTTTTATTCAGAATGAAGATGTCTTCCAGCAACATGTTTTTTCTTTCTCTCTCTTTCTCCCCACTTCTAACACATTGAGTGAAAAGAAAAAAGCCCAGTTTTACCTGTCTTGAGCAGATTCAAACATCTGTGAATAAATAAGGTGCTAGACATTCGATACCTGCTATTTAAGTTTCAAAGTCCTTTTCAGAGATTAGTAAAAGATATTATTTCACCTCACAGAAATGAAAATTAATTCACATGGTGGCTGCTTTAACCAAGATCACGCAGTGGGTTAGAAGCAGAGATGGGTTTGGTATCCTACGGAGGATATGAAGCGGTACACCCACGTCCTGAAATATCTGGGAGGTCAAGTACATCACAAGTTACTACCTCTGACCTAAAAGTGTTCTGCGTTCAGCCAGAAAGGCTGAGAGGGAAGGGGAGACTTCCAAGGATCAGAGCACAGAGCGAGTCACCTGCTTCGGTGGCACTGCTCCTTCATCCCTGGTCAGGAAGGGCCACACCAGGGGGGACTGCCTGTGACTGCCCCAGTGCTGGGCTTATTAACCTTACTGCACCCTGATCTTTCTCTGAGTCTATGCCAGCATGTAATCCTCCACCAGCAGGGAATAAATCCTGTCCCAAGTGCACGCTCAACCACAGCTCTCTCCTGACGTTGCTACTCCTCTTGGCTTTATTGCTAGCATCAAGTGGTTTGGGGCCACAGTCCCATTTATCTGTTTTCTGAGCTTGGGGTGGAATAGGGAAGGCCAAAAAGGTGCAAAGTGCACCCAGTGCAGGCCTACAAAACCAAAAGTCGTTTAAAGCACGATGTGCTGGATCTGCAAGCGTACCTGTGTTGGGAGGTTTCCAGTTTCCATCACAGCGGGATCCAGGAGGCCAACTCTGCCACCGATCCTGAGCCGTCTGCGTCTGACAGCACTGGCCAGTCTGAATACCTGTGGCAGGGTTGGACTCTAGGTGGTCTGGTACTTATCCCTATTTATATACACCATGCAGCCTTTTCCAGCCATTAAACTGATTTTATATGTGCAAGCCTGTTTCAACAATTAGAGAAAAAAATCTTTATAGCTCTTTTGGTTTGAATTGGGCTGGTTTCAAACCCAGGTACTAAAATGGATAAAATTATCTTGAAAAGCAAAGGAGTTACACTGTACTCCGAGCTCCTCTGCATCATGTTATGAAAGACACAAAGATAATATTTGTATAAATTAAAGCTATTGGAGACATATGGTATTTCAGTTTCTGCTTCATTAAGTTGTCCTCCAGCCCTGAACATCCCTAGATCTATTCTGCAGCACTTTTCTATTTTAAATTTAATCTACCCTGCTGCAGAATGAAAGCTTAAAAGGATATTGCCTCTTTAAATTAAATGTGGAAAAAAATAACAATGGTGGAATTCTTGCTGAAGTGAATGCAATCTATTATATAAGTTCTAGAATTCATAATATTTTCATATGTCCGTTAGCCTCCCTGCTAGTTCAGCGGTATATTTATTCACTGTTTCACTATCACCACAATTACATTTTTTTTCATTGATTTTAAGACCAGAAGAAACCACTGTGACCATCTAATCTGATTTCACATGTATAATAGACCATAGGACATGTCTGGATTAATTCCTGATTTGATTAAAATGACTCTTGGAAAAATATCCGATCTTTTCCCTACGATTTCCAAGCAATGGAATATACCCTTGCAACTCTTCATGAGTTGTTCCAGTCGCCAATTATTTTAGCTTTATCATTACAAAAAAGTTCGCGTTGTTTTGAGTCTGGAATTTCATCTTCCTCTGATTTGTAGATATTAGATCCTTCCTCTGTGGGTTTTTTTCTTTGCGTGGACTTGATGGCAACCAAATCACCGCTGAGGCTTATAATTGGTAGTGAAAATACCAGGACACTGACGTTTTCACTATAATCCTCACAATTTTTCTATGAATCCTACCACTAGCGAAACAACCATGCCATCCATGCTAGCTGGTAAGAAATAAAACAATGATTTAAATCATGCTCTCGTGGGGATTATCCCCCCCATTCAGTCCTATATTGGCATCTGCCTGCCTGTCACATACAGAATTTTCTCCCAAGGGTGGGCATCCAAAGCTCTCCTTTCAGAGGCCCCAGCTCTGGCTGCCTGCCTAGGGGGAAAGAGGGATTGGGTTTGCACCCAAAGGTGCAAGCACCCGTTCCCAGAGCTGCCCGGCACCGTTACTTTCCTGCTCTGCTCTATCAAAGCTGTTCTGCTTTGTACAGAATAACTTGGGCCAGAGGGAAGGAAAGAGATTGCAAACATGCATGTATAGGCGAATGGGTAGGACATTACATATGCACTTGGTACATAAATCCTGCTGCAATGTCAGGTAGATCTGATGGGAATGCTCTGAGAACACCTTAGCAAATTGAGCCTTAAGCCGGGAGAGGCAGAATAATATCTGATTTTCATGTATGTGAATTAGTCCTAAGCTTGAGATAGGCAGCAAGCTGCTTTTGGCCATCCCAGGAGCAGAACTTCAGGGGCCTTCAGAACTTACTACTAATACTGCAGGTGCCTCCAGCCTGTAAGCCTGAGGACAGACTGGGGATTTTGAGGCTCTAAATAGAAGACTTAATGTTCTAGTTCCCATAACAGGTGTTCGACTTCTCGTGTGTTTCTGGGTCATCAGGTCCTTGAAGGACAGGGGGTGGGGTGTATTGGAAAACATCTTGAAGTTATTGCCCTGCTGGTAGAATAGAGTTGCTTTGGAGATGGGTAAGTTCCTAGAAATAGCATTAGCAGTATGTGGGTGGAACAGATACCCAGAGAGGTGGTGGGATCTCCACCCGTGGAGGTTTTCAGGACTTCTTGAGGCAAAGCCATGGCTGACCTGATCTAGTGTTGGCAACAATCCTGCTTTGAGTGGGAGGGTGGATGACAGACCTCCAGAGCTCTCTTCTAGCCAACATTTCTATCATGTGGGAGCATGGAGGGACATAGTCGGGGAGGGTTTTCTGTAGTCATCTTGGAGTCATCAGCAGGTTCCCTAATGGGAAGCAGCTCCTCCTGCACTCCAGCTACGAGAGAGGGCTCTCGTGGGCGTTCTCGGTGAGAGCGCCCTGGGAAAAGACAAGTGCAGTCCAGAGACGGGGAATTAAACTGTGTCACTGAGAACAGCAATTAAAGAAGCCAACTGAGATTTCAAAGAAAAAGCATGAATCTATAGGGTACATTAGTTAATTAAAACAGAAACATCGTCTTCAGGCCTTTTTCATTCACAGAAAGCTTCTGTTTCCTGCTAAAGGCATACTGAACTGGTGACAGTAGCTCAAGACAACTGTGGTTGCTTTTGGAATGAAGTAGTTAGTTCAGAAGAGGAACAAACACACCCCTTCCCTGGAGTCCCAAGTTCTTGGCTGGAGGAGCTTCCAGCCCTGCTGTACTGCATGTTCAGGGTGGAGCAAAGTGATTCAAGCAAAGGCAGATACTGATTATAGCTTAATTGCTGCTGCAGTGGATCTCTTTCCTGTGTTCAGCTATCTCCTGGCAGAAGGTAACTAACCCCCCTTGGAGGCTGGGGTGAACCTCTAGCCCCAACAAAGTCCAATGGCCAAATTCCCACGGACTCTGTTCTCCCAGGAATGTGGCCGTGTTTTATGCACCTCAGGGGCTCCACTCCGTTTCTTCTGCCTCCCCTTCGGATCACAGTTGCGGGTTCACTCACCACATCCATTTGCTGATCAGCTCAGGCCCATCTGTGAACGGGACTCTTCTCTCACAGCTAACGTTTGTAAAAAGGAGTACGTGATGGGGGGGCTCTACTAGACTTTGGGTACATTCTGCTAGAGCTGATGGGTAACAAAGCAAAAGGCTAGAAAAAGCTTTACATTCAAAGGGTTAGGATTTTTTTTAATTGGGGGAGGGGTTTTTTTTCCCCACTTAATGAAAAGGGCCTTTTCCTCACCATAACCAAGAAAGGAGGCTGCAGCACTTGGCAAACAAACTTCTATTAAGTGCATTTGCTGGAAATGTTTATACTTTGCTCTTGACAACTATCTTGAATATACTGAGCATTGCACTGTGCTCTAGCTTGCATAATTCTGACATGGGAGCAAAGTCCTTACGGGGGAGGTGATAGTGTCTTTCCTTGGGATTTTTTTTTTTTTTTTAATACCTGTCACTTGTTGTAATCCCTGTCACTTGTTGTAATCCGAGGCAATAACTTGTTTTGGAAAACATTTTCCTGCTCTCCAGGGATTTTCTCTCTCCCCTGGCTGATTTTAGCAGCAAGAGGAGGAGAACATCTTTGCGGGGAGAGAAGAGGAGGGGGGAACTCCATAAGAGCAGGGAAATCACCTCTACCTTCCACATAGGCGGGCAGATGTTTAACAAGGGGTTCTCTGCCTTCCTCCAAAACTCCCCTTCTGCAGCATGTTGCCTGGAAACCCTCTGCTTCTTCCCCTTTCACGTTTAATTACTGCAAATTGCTGAAAACTTTATCTAAACTCCTATCAGACAGACAAATCACTGTTTGATTAGGGCAGATAAATGGACCTAAGCGATTCCAAAAGTTGATCTCTGCTTGCTTTGGGTTTTTGGAGGGTTTTTTCCCTTACTGTCTGGATTCAACCCATCATTTCCCAAGCTGAGTAACAGGAATCTGGACTAATTCCGGAAGGCCCTTGCTTTCTGATTTTGTATATGACTAGAAGATAAGAAAGGAGGTAGACAGAGATTAGCATAAGAGACTGGTTAAATGAATATGAATGGGTACTTTCACATCTAGGCAAATGGATGGCAGCTAAACAGATGGTGGTTGTTCACTAGCCCCTGTGAAATGATGCTAGTGGTGGGGCTGTCCTTGCAGATGGGTGTCCCTTTTACAGCTTGACTTCCCTTCTGGAAGCCCTCATCGAAAGGCAGTGAAATGCAACCCATACGGGGAAGGATTTACTCTTTGCCCCCAGACTCTGTCTTTGCAGGCCGGAGGTAGGGATGACGCATCGCGTGGGGAGAGAGCCAGAGGGCAATAACCCGTCATCTTGGTGCCATGCTAATTCTGTGGTTAAATAAGAGGGTGTCGCACGGTGGTGGTGTCGGTGCTGGCACGGCTCCCTGACACCGAGGTTGCATCCACACAGGTGTGGCTTCGCGCCACTCTGGTTCCCAGAGCAGAACCTGCAGCCCTGCACCCATTTCCTACGTGGAGCGGGAGACGCGTCGGTGCCTCCCGGTGCAAAGATCCTCCTCACCGAGATGGGAACACCTATGACAGGCAGAGCAAAACAAGAGGTGTATCTGAAAACCTCCCCTCCCACCTACTCACACAAGAGAGTCAAATGAGAAGATGAAAGCGGACAGGGGCCTGAGCCCCAGAGTTTGATTCTGGTTCTCTTTTATGAAAGAGTTTCATCAAAGGCCACGAGGCGCAAGCTCTGGGCATCATTTGCAAGCTGCCTCCGAAAGAAGGAGCTGGAGGTCTCCAGGACCATCTCAGGTTGGAGAACGGGCTGCATCGTGAAGCTGTTGGGAATAATTCACTCTGTCGTGACTGGAGTCTCCGATATACAGAGCCAGGACAAAGCAGAAAGACTAAATCACCCAGATGACTTCTAGCAAGAATAGTCTCCCGCGGGTCAAGAATGCAGGCAAACCTGACCCGAGGGCTAGTTGCCCTCAGGGCTCGCTTTTATTATTATTTTTTTCCTCTCACAAACACCTGGCTGCTGATTCTGCCACTACCCAGCTTTCATTGCCTCTGCAAAGAGCAACGAGCTACAGAGGCACCAAAGAGTTAACCCACGCTGGAGACGAGGCACGGAGCAGCACACCGGAGCCAGGCTTTTCTCCCCTGCTTGTGAGAATCCCTGCTCCCATATAGTTTAGCACACTCGCAGCTATCACAGTTAACAGGTTGTTTGTCTTTCAGTGGATCGGAGGGAGTCTGTGTAAACCTCCATACAACTGACTTTAATTACCTGCCAAACCTGCACCAAGGCATAAGCCCACATATTGTATGTGACATTACCAGTAGAGCAAGTACTGGAATGCAGGGGCTAGAATAATTTGACAGCTAACATAAAGCACTGTGATTTATATTTTGGTTATATTGAGATTTTTCCCCCCTCTTTGAGAACTCATATAAATATTTACTTGGATCCTAGGACCTTGCTTAACTCTCACAGTGCCACGTTTTATCTTCTTCCTTTTTTCTTTTTTTCTGGTGTTTTTGTTTTTCAGCAGCTACTCCAGAAATGCCTTTCATTTTAAAACACACAAGATTTAAACCAAAAATAACTTCACCTTTAAACTGTTTCATCTGTAAACAACGTGATCCAGTAATCTTGATATATTTACTGTAGTGTTCAATTGAAAACAGATTATGGAGAAGGGCTTCTTTTAAAAAATACAAGACTGACTTACTTAATAGAAACATTGGTTTTAGATTCTAGAGCAGAGACCAGCTGATACCTCTACTACGTTTTAAATTTTATCCAAGCTATTTCATTAATTATTGAGCTGAGTAACATGACTATAAAATCTGTTTATTTCAAATTTAAACTTACCTGCTGTTTAATGTTACCAGGAAAGGGTCCTTTTCTTTTGTGTCACCTCATGGTTTAAGTCTGCGTGCAGTAGGACAGAAATCACTGCATGAGAGAGATCTGGTAATACTGCAAATCAGAAAACCACAGACTTTTTTTTATTATTGTTGTTACTGTCATGATTCCTGTCTGTCTGTCTGACTTATGCATGAGTCGCTTATTACGTAGCCCCAGAGGCTCACAGGTATTTGCTTAATATCCTGCTCTTTTGGGTGCCTGACTTGAGATAAGTGAGGACCTGGAAATACCCTTCCAAAACCATTTTCTACTAACATCCTTGCTATCCCTTTTATCCATCTGTGGAGTGGGTTAACCTGTCGCTCCGCAAAACCAACGCTGGACCTAATGAATTTGTGCTCTTCCAGTCCTTGAGATCAGCACGTGCTCTTGCAGACCAGTATAGCGTTGCCACTGCAATACCCAGAATAAAATGCTTGATCCACGGGTCAAGGCTGACATAAAAATAAGGATGGCCTGTGTCAAAAGGAGCGTAGCAGTCCTCTCTTTCTGGTGTCCGGAATGCACTCTGTGCTTATCAGCCTCAGCAACCGCACGGGATGGCTCAGTGCTAGAGCTGACAGTAGCATTGCAATAGCACTAACATGACATGTGGAGCTGGATGTCGTTGGATGATAAGCAAGATGGGGGCCAGACTGAGGAAAAATGTAAAAGCTTTCCGTTAGGATCACACAAGTAGAGATTTCAGACCCTAAATCCTTTTGCCTGCAATTGTTGGCTGCCTTAAATAGGGGGGAAATGCAGATCCAGAGAGCTGTGAGGGCCAGTGTTAGCTCAGAGACCTGTTTATAATTTTATGTTCCCTTTCTCATGTTTGTAGAGGCTTTAGGTAATAAGTGCACCATAGCATAAGAGCAAGGAAGAAGCAGTTAGGTGAAGTCCAAGGTGCAGGTTTATTGCCCTGTGTAATTTCTTTTCTGAATGGGCCCCCTGAACCAGCAGGAAAGTTTCTGCTCCATTCAACGGTAAAGAAGACAGGACCCATAAAAACACAGGATTAGAGGGACTTGTGCTGCCTTCCCCCCCTCACCATCCCCTGGCGATCAGCGATCTTGGGGTGGCGGGAGGAGATGCAGCACGGCCCGGAGAGACTTGTCAGACCGAGCCCTGCCATCAGTCCGCAGCTCTTGGCCAGGTCACCGTACCGCTCAGTGCCTCGGTTTCCCCAGCTGTAAAAGGTCAGTGGCCTCCTTTAATAAATTGCCTGAAGTTCTACTGAAGAAGGAGTTAAGTATTGTTTATTTTTACGAATGCAGATTTCAGGTGCTTGGCACCGATTTCTTGCCATGCTTATTTCAGAAAAAAGTCATACTGAACACACTGCCCTTGTCACTGAGTGTTTAATATCCCTTATAAAGCCAGGAGCGCCTTTCTGGAAACAAATGAAGTCTCATTAGAGGGAAGTCCAGGCTAGAGCAGAACCAGATCTCTACATTTTATCGGTGGGAGGTTGCAGGCTTTGGTGGTCAAATACAGGCACAAACAATGCACATATATTTGCAATACATATGCATCATTGCAATACTGAATGAAAACACCAGAGTTTAGAAATAATCCCACCTCTGTATTTGTGTGGACATGTCCTAGTATCTCCTAGTATTGCAGTGAAAGCAAGAGCCTGCAGAGAGGGTACAGTTTACAAAATGGTGTATTAGAGCTGCGCAGTGACATTATCAGTGGAGGAGTTTTCTCTGGTATAAACCTTCACCCACTGCCTCCAAAAACGAGGAAGAAGGGAGGAGAAATAAGTTGGAGATGTTTCTTTAAAGAAAGCACTAAACTTGGTAAAAGGACACAGCTTTCCTACCTCGCTCTCTGCCCCTCATGCCTCAGGATATCATAAATTTTTGATACCAATAAAACAGAATTTTTGATGAGCTGCTATTTTGCATTAAAGCAACTTTACATGCAAAGATTGCATAATAGGAAGTAAAATTGAATTTTGCCTCAGAACAAGTTCTTATTATTAATTTAAGTGTTTTTTATATATTTTAGCAGCAGCTTATCATTCTATATATTTAATTTCTTTCAAGTGAGAACACTTAGCATTGGTTTCCTTATCTAAACAAATCTTTTAGGAGAACACATGTATAAAGTGGAAATGCAGTGTTTTGAATCTGTGCCTTAAGACAAACAGTGAAACTTTAAAAGGGGAAATAAAACATGGCAGAGGACAACTATCTCTAAAACCTAATAGCAGCCTCCGTGGGACAGGAAAACATGGTGCTTTCTTTATGTTGAATGGGTTTTTTCCCTCTTTACTGCAGTGTTTATTCTAACCATATTGTGACAAACCTGTAAATACAATAAGCCCCCATTGGAGCAATTCTGTTTAAGGCAAAGGATTTGCAGTACCTTAGGTCTTAGTATACCACAATCCATTTTCTAACACTTTCACACACCATGATGCGCAGGACCAGCTCACAAATATAAACTGTCTCTTCCCTGTTCTGGATGCAGTAGCAGGAAAACGTTTTGCAGCACCTCATGCTGTGTTCAGAATTCACTACTGAAAGTCACCATTTAAAAATCAAGAAAAGGCAGCACTTGAAAGCTTTTTCCCTCCCCCCCCACCTTCTTCTTCTTCTTGCATGAAACAAAAGTCCAGTGTGGGATCCTGTCAGACCGCTGCATGCTACATTACTGCACACACTACGCAGGATTATGCAATAAGCTATTTAGAGAGAGAGCGTGTGTGTGTATGTGTGCGCGCACATAACTTCAGATTTACTGTAACCTTAATGGAGTGAAACATAATGATTAAAAAAAAAAAAAAAAAAAGAAACCATAACTGAAACTTGTCCAAATAAGGAGCAAAATAGCTGTTTCCCCCCTCGATGGTGGGATGGTGGGGAAGTACTCTTTCAATCCTGCGAGGAGGGAGATCAAAACTTAAAATGTAAAAAAAAAAAAAAAGAAAAGAGGGACACC
>NW_009226359.1:18744-73855 GCF_000690835.1 Fulmarus glacialis | reverse complement strand
TGATTCTATGATTCTATGATTCTGTATATTTGAGGCCACAAACAAGTAGTTTAAGCCTGTTTGCTCTTTAGCATCACTATATTTTACTTGTGCCTAAAACGATCTTTTCGTTAACATGATTGTGTCACTTTAGATTCCAACAGTGTGTATATCCTGGTTTTACAGAGGTTCATTGGGGATAGTAAATATTCCTGAACAATAGTTTATTTATAAGGAATCTCGATTGCAGTATTATTTTGACAGGAATTGTGGTGGGTTGACCTTTGCTGGCTGCCAGGTACCCACCAAGCTGCTCCCACTCCCTTCCTCAGCAGGATGAGGGGAGAAAGTAAGATGAAAATCTTGTGGCTTGAGATAAGGACAGGGAGATGACTCACCCATTAGTCACAGGCAAAAGAGACTTGGGGAAGGGAAGATTAATTTATTGCTATTAATTGTAACAGAAGCGGTCGGCCGGGTCCCCACCAAGCTGCTCCCACTCCCTTCCTCAGCAGGATGAGGGGAGAAAGTAAGATGAAAATCTTGTGGCTTGAGATAAGGACAGGGAGATGACTCACCCATTAGTCACAGGCAAAAGAGACTCGACTTGGGGAAGATTAATTTATTGCTATTAATTGTAACAGAAGGATAGTGAGAAATAGAACAAAACTAAAAATGCCTTTCCTACACCCCCCTTCTTTCTGGGCTCAAGTTCACTCCTGACTCTTCTACCTACTTCCCCCAAGTGGCACAGGGGGATAGGGAATGGGGGTTGTGGTCAGCTCATACCACTTCACCTCTGCTGCTCCTTTCTCCTCATGCTCTTCCCCTGCTCCAGCCTGGGGTTTCTCCCACAGGATACAGTTGTTCACAAACTGCTCCAATGTGGGCCCTTCCCATGGGCTGCATTCAAGAACTGCTCCGTTGTGGGTCCCTTCCTGAAGGACTGTACGCTGTGGAACACACTGGTCCAGTGTGGGTCCCCCACAGGGTCATTGGTCCTGCTGGAAAACCTGCTCCTGTGTGGGCTTCTCTCCACAGGCCACAGCTCCTGCCAGGGGCCTGCTTCAGCATGGGCTCTCTGTGGGCTGCAACTTCCTTCAGGGCACATCCACCTGATCCGGCGTGGGGTCCTCCATGGGCTGCAGGTGGATATCTGCTCCACCATGGACCTCCATGAGCTGCAGGGGACAGCCTGCCTCACCATGGTCTTCACCATGGGCTGCAGGGGAATCTCTGCTCTGGTGCCTGGAGCACCTCCTCCCCTCCTTCACTGACCTTGGTGTCTGCAGAGCTGTTTCTCTCACATTTTCTCACTTGTCTCAACTTCGCAGTGTTTTTACCCTTTCTTAAATATGTTATCATATAGATACTATGTTGCTGATTGGCTAAGCTTTGAGCAGTGGTGGGTCTGTCTTGGAGCTGGCTCTATCCAACATGGGGGCAGCTTCTGGCATCTTCTGTGAGAAGCCTTCTGCTACCAAAACCTTGCCATGTAAATCCAATATAGGAAGAAATTATTAATTTCAGGAAGTGTTTACAGCATTCCATGCTAACTTCCAAGTGTAGTTTAAGTTATCAACTTTTTTGTGATTTTTTTTCCCAACTAAAATAGTTGTCTGCATACTTTAAGCGAATCCTCTAGTCTTCTCTGTAACTACCCTTCAAATTTTATATACCTTCCAAAATACAGTGCAGTGATAAATGAAAGTGGACTGTTGAATGCACACAGTTTTTTCCCCAGTATGTGTGACTGGGAATATATGCCCTATGGAGCAGTGCTCATGAGAACTTTCACACCTCCTAGCTCTAATTCCAGTTTTGTGTCCTTGAAGTAACAATAGGCAGATTCTTCCTTTTTGTTTACCTTTGTTATGAATGGATTTTTGATACCTGTTTTCTTTAGCCTACTTCCCTCTAAAGCACCTTCTGGGCTGAAAGAGCACCAGCTATATGTTTTGGTGTTTTCCATGAAATGGTTGGGTTTTCCTTGTCTTTATTTTTGTGGCTTACCACTTTATTTCTCCTAGTTATCTTAATGGTGTAATGCCATGGTTGTGAACCCCAATTGGTTTTAGTAAACTTTAGTGGTAATGGGGGTTGAGTGGTAGTTGGGAAGATCTTGAGTGTTGTTTCTGGTTTGGGACTGGATTTATATGCTTATGTTCTCTAGATTTAATTCCCTGTCTGTTTCTGTGTTTTAGTGTAGGGTATATTATATGGGTTGCTGTATTACTTCATAAATCTTCAAAGGAGGGTAAGGCAATTAAGAGTTTTTTCTTCAGAGCTTTGTTTGGTTGGTATTGTATCTGAGATTGCTGCCAGCTTCTTTTTTATGGTTTATGTACCTGGTAACAATTGTTAAAAATGGAATTGCAGTCTGAGCACATCTGTTCTCAGTGTTGAATGTGATAAACACAAAGTTCTCTTTATGCTATTTGAGTTCTTTGAGTTCAGATACTTCTGTGTTTCTGTTGGCACCTGGTGGAGCCACTGACATGCTGTTAACTGTCCTGATGACTTAATGACTGTGTAGCTTATGATCTATTACTTATTTGCACCTGGAACAAAAAGCTGTTTCAGCATAGTATTCCATTTTGCTTGTTCATTTATGCTTAAAAATTCAATGAGCTTAATGGTTTTTTGTTTTCTTGCAGTTCAACTTTGTGGGAAAACTTTTGGGTCCACGTGGCAATTCTCTAAAGCGCTTACAGGAGGAAACACTGACAAAAATGTCTATTTTGGGAAAAGGTTCTATGAGGGACAAGACAAAGGTAAGACCTGAATATACTAGTGCAGTGTTTGATACCTGGATTTTGTAACTTTTTCGTAAAAATCTTTGGGCAGGTGAACAAACCCCATCACAAAAATCAGGGAGCAAATAAGAAGTATAGGATATCCTCATATTGGTTAGATTCAGGTGGAGGCTCTTTTCTGAGTCTGTTCTCACTATGTGTATTTTGAGGCTATCAAGAGTTGTACTTAGACCCCCCCAAACTACGGTCTTTGGGGTTGTAAGTGGGGCATTACCAGTGGCATGTTCTAGATTTACTTGTTACAAGCTGTACAAGATCATGCCCAAGTGAATGTGGCAGTGTTCCCACTTTTGAAGGAACCTGACTTCTAGATAGATCTAAACATTTTCACATAAAATAACACTTAATACTTAAATTTAATATAATTTAATGACATTTTTAGACAAAGAGGAAAAATAGCTGATGAAAGGAGATAAAATACAACTGGAAAAAAATTCAGAGCTCTGAGGATGACTTATGCAGCTTAAGCAGTTGACAAATTGCAATTGTCTCTATGGGAGGTATTTGGTTATAGTAGATGTATCCATTACAAGAGCTGAAGCAGACAGCAGAAGAGAAACCTTTAGGTTGATACGTGTTTGTACTAATCAGTTTCACTCTTTACTGAAATAAATCTCTGGCTAAATTTGTAACAGGTAAGTGTACATCAGTGAGGAGATATGTCACCTGTCTGGTAAGCTGCATTTTTTAATTGGAGCATTCCTAATGATACAAATTAAAACACTGAACATATTTCTTGCCTGTAGCATACCATGTTTTATAGGCCTCCAATGGAATCTTCCTGTGGTTATGTAATTGCAAACATAAAAATACTGTGTGCTATGAAGACTGATAATGACATAAATATGGAAGAGTGACTTACAGGGCTGGCTACTGAATTTCCTAAGCTATATATTTTTCAGCACATTTCTCCATCAGCAAAATATAAATGTTATGTGATTTATAGAGTATTTATCAAGAACTTGATCAGAGCCCATAAATGACTCTTTTTGTACAACTCAAAAGCGAACTCTTTTAATTCCTTCTTGAAAATATTTATTAAATATAACTTAAATTAATATGAATATGTTTATAAAAACATAATAAAGGCTTGAAGATATGGAATGGATTTTTGAATGAGAACTGTTATATCATACATAATACAGATAATGCAACTTTAAGATTTAAGTGCTACACAGTTAGTTATGAAAAACTGCAGACTTGATATATGACAGTTAACTAGGAAAAAACCCCCAAGAATACAAACTAAATTTGCTACTAAGCCAGGATGACAAAGTAAGGCTCCAAATACTGTGTTAAATGACACTTGGTGAACTTTCTCAGTTCTTGTGGAACCTGTCAACTGACATTGTTCTGTTGCTGGGTTACGTTTCTATATCAAAATATGATGCGTTGTGGAACAGGAAGGCCCCTGAGTTTTTCTAATGGCTCTGCAGTATAAAAAAGGTTGTTTTATTAAAAGCAGAAGCTCAAGCTGAAAAGTTCAGATTCTAACTTGAATCTTAGAATCCTGGGGAAGAGTCTAAAAGGTTTACATTTGAATAATTTGAACTTCTCGTGTTTCCTTTGGTAATGATGTAATTGTTTAAATTTTTATTTGACTTTCTCTTGATTGAGATGCCAGCCAAAACTGTAAGTAAATTTTTGGTTTTAAATTAAGTGGCTAATAAAGTTGTTACAGGTTGGAGAGCTATTTTTCACAGAAAACTTCAATACAATTAATCTTTGAGTGCAGAAACAGTAAGGTTCCTGTCATTGTGGGTCTGGCTGGGTTTTTAAAAGGGAGAATAGAGGACCCAGTTGGATACTTTGGAATAATACAGCTGGAATAGCTTGTATGTATCTATTTGGGATAGTCCTTCAGAAAATACTGTTCAGAACTGAAGCAGACCATTAATGACCCTGCAGGTTCAATTGAGTGCTGGAAACAGAAAGTACTGGTGCTACAAAGGGATCCTGTCAGCTAATAACCTAAACCAGGTTGCAGTCATCCCTTGTTCTTTGGGGACGCTGCTCAGCAAGCCAGAGACTCTGTATGTGGAGAGTTGTGTATGTTAACCAAACAAGTTTTTAATTTAGATTATCTATATACTAATTGTTTCAACCATATCTCTTTCATTAACAAGTAATTTACTTTTTGCCTTGATCTTCATACATTCTTGGTTAGCATTTTGAAACTACTGTGTTAAACTTGTCCAGAGAACGAGCAAATAAGAGAACCTTAATTATGGAGCTTTTTTCTGTATGCAAAAGAATAGTGGTCTATGCTGGAGAGAAGCGCAGCATTGAATTCCTTGGTGTCAGAAAGGCTGGCAAATTCCCAGGTGTGACCAAGTCTTGCATTACTTGGAAAATCTAGTTGAGACTTTAGTGTGGTATTGACAAATAATGAAGTACATCACTCTTGCCCTGTTTGATATAATATTTCAAATATGGAGAGAAGCTTGAATTGCTCCTATAGGAGACTATTAAGTAAATAGAGTACATTACTTTTTCTATTTGCCAGTAATCCACGTGCCAAAACAAGCAATTTCATTGCTGCCTTGACAATGTGCAAAACACAATGTAGAGATGATGGATGGTGAACCGAGGTGACATACCAGCCTAGAAAGACACATGGGGGAGAAACTGCCTTTCTGTTGCATCTGTGACTCCAAGCATTACTTGTCTATCACAGTTCAAGTGTGGCTGCTTCTCCCTATTTTGCAGTGGACTATCTGACCAAACCGCAAGTTCCTAGCCTACTATTTTGCATCCTGTAGGATAGGAGGAATTGACTCAAAAATACAATTGCAGTTGCATGGAATTTTCTTCCAATTCTCATTGACTTTTTGATTTATTTAACGGTCAGATAAAAGTGAAATCTCCTAAACAATATTGTGTTCTCCTGGTGATCAGGAAGTTAGAGAAAACCTTGTTTTCAGAAGTGCATAGGTGATGTAACATACTGATGTTCAAAGGCATAAACTGTAACTTAAAAATTTTCTGGGAAAAAAAAAAAATTGGTTTTGGAGCACTGTTTTGGTTACAATGTTACAGGTAGCAAAATCTTTGGAATTTTGAATGAAAAAGAATAGTGGTCTATGCTGGAGAGAAGCCCAGCATTGAATTACTTGGTGTCAACAAGTTGCTGGTCAGAAAGGCTGGCAAATTCCCAGGTATGACCAGGTTTTGCATTACTTGGAAAATCTAGTTGAGACTGAATCTGTGATAAGGTATCACAGATCAAAAAAATTTTCAGCTGATATAAATTAGTACTCTTACACTGAAGCCAAATCTGCACCACAGAACAGCTGGGGATCTCATCTATTGTCTCTAACAAGTTCATTGCAGCATCTTTGACTGCTGTCACTAGAAGTGAGTCAGTGTATGCTGCTTATTGATGGTGATCACAGATTCTGGGATGAACCAATTGTTGGAGGCTCTGGATCAGATTGTCAGATGTTTCTAAACACTTATATATTAGTACACTTGCTACATTACCAGTTTTAAATGTATGATGATTACCTCTTTCCTGAAGAAAAGTGGCAGTAAGCTCTGTAGACTTCTAGAGAAGTATCTTCCAGATACTTTATTTTTTTAGCTTTAAGAGAACTTCAAAGACTCGTGGAAGAAAGCGAACTGATATGAAAGGTTGACAAAATACAGCAAAGAACACAATTACCTTCTCTGGGAAAGATAAAACAGGAAACACAGGATTCTGTCTCACTTTAAATTCATTTAGATAATGAGACCTGGGTGTAAAAAGAGCACATTCAGGAAAGTGTTTTTACTGTATCTTTGTTCCTTACTCATTGAAAACGTGAGTTCTAGAATCAATCTAGGATTTCTATTTCTTCTGCCAACATCTAGAGAACCATTTCATACATCTACTTATGATATGCAGTATCTAAATTCAGTAATTCTCCTCTTCCATTTGCATATTTTATCAAGTTGTGCTGTTGCTTCATCACTGGCTTTTTGAGTCATTGCTCAATGCAGACATACCTTCTGCTAGACTATTCAGGTTTTCATGTGTCTATGGGAGAGTGAAAAAGTAAAAGGACCCATTTCAGAATTTCTTTATTGCATGACAAGATTGCTTTTATATTGCAAATCTGAAGAAATAATATTTAAAATAAAGCCTTCCATCCCAATTGGTTATTCCTATATTATCAATAGTTTGAGACTGGTACAGGCCTTTCAACTTGAGTATTCTAAATGGTATTGAAAATCTGACAGAAGCCAAATTCCATTTAAGGTAACATTAAAAAGAGGTATTGGGTAGTACCTAAAAAAACTTACAGTCTAACTCAAAGGTGGTGTAGTGAAGATGAAAATGGACAGTACGATGAGGATTTATTTTGATAAATACTGCTACTCAGCTACTGATTTAAAGCAGTAGTTCTGAGGGCTGGTATCTGGTTCTTGGTAGCTTGACAAATAGGATGAAAAGCAACAGGGTCTACAAGTACAACAGAATACAGGACAAAGTATATTAACTGTCTTTAGTAGGCATATTGCCAGATGCCTTGTGCTGCTATGCATTATAATCTGTGCTAGTACTCTGCTTTATTCTGGACCACGAAGGGGTGAAATAGAAGAGCACAAGGTACAAAGCAAATAGTGAGCTTTCTCGTAAGGCTCCCGGAGTGCAGTACTGCACAGATGTGTCTGTACTGAAGACAAGCTAGATCAGCTTGTCCAAGCCATGAGCCATTTGGTTTGATAAATTTTGTGTGAGAAGATGGAGATTTAAAGGACAGATTTAAAAAAAAAGAAAAACTAAAGGAAGTGGCCACTTTGCTGTCTTTTAGCTCCCTTGTTCCACATCTGCTTTATTTTCATCCTTTCAGCAGCTCTCAAAAATCTCCATTGCAGCCAAGGAGGAAAAAAGTTCTCTGTTTTGGCCAGCCCCACAGCATCCACATGGACCAGGCGAGCCTAGCCGATGTATGTACTGTCAAGTAATGGAAGGCAGAGGGTTTTGTGGGAGCTAAAAATACTGCCAGTGAAGGATACTGGAATGGGAGCAAGCTGTGGCTTTTGTGTTGGTCATCACGGGGAACAAAAAAGCCTGAAATGCTTAATGTGTGCCCAAGGTTGGGAGATGTAGGCCACAGTGGATGAGCTCTTCCTCATTTGTGTGCTGTTAAGAGCTGTGGAGAATAGTGTGTTGCCAAGTCATGTTACAGAATTGGGAAAAAAAAATTAAAGTAAACTTTGCAAGTGAAACAAGAAGAAAGGATAAAATAAAAACTTGCTTGTGGGAATGATTTTAGAACAACCTGCACTGAAATATCTTGTATGTTTTGTTAAAATTGCTGATTGGAATCCTTCTTTCACTAGGCACTGCACATAAAATTGTGATGTTTCTATTGCTTGTTGCTGTTACCAGGCAAGCTAATTGATAACCACAGAAGTGAATTTTCATAATTCTCAATTCTCTGTACATGTAACTGCACAGTGATTTTTTTCTCCCCTTTAAAAAAAGGGACAGGGGATGCTTGATAGCATGTATATACTAAAAAATGAAGTATATGGGGAACTCCACTGATGAAAACATCTAGCTTCCAGTGCCAGATAATGGTTCATATGTCTTGAATAACTGTCCTTAAGTATTTAAGTGAGAAACAGTTCCTATTAAAACTAAATGTTTGAGGTATAATGTTTATATTAGTTTACTTCCTATTTCTAAGGTCTGTTATTTGTATTGACAAGAAAATAGTTTTGCTGACAGTGTCTAATCCTGCTGACTCTGGCCTCTTAATAATCTTGCGGTGGATGCTCTTGACAGTTAACTAGATTCTGTTGATTTTTTTAAAACATCCCCACAGTCAAACACAAAGTCTGACAAGAATGTTATTTATGAGAAGCAGAAATGGGTTGTCATTTATAAATGTCAACCATAATTAAGGAGTGTGTGTGTGGGAGATTTCAACTATCATTGAAACTATATAATTTTAGTAATCTAAAGGATTACTAAAGGATCTTACCTGCTTGCTAAATACAATAAGCAGCAGGGAATAATTCTTAGGGCTTTGGTTTTTAGATAGCATAACTGCTAAGAATTTGATATGATGTTATCTGGTAATACAATGAAATTATTTTTAATGGTGTCTTAGTCTCTTGGAATGCACGAGTCACAAACACACATGGTGGGGCAGGGAGCCTATCTGAGACTAACAAACGTCCTTTAGGTCTGTGAACATTTTGCATGTGAATGCAAGTATTTGAGAGAATCGAGCTCTGTTCCACTACATTGAAATCAGTTTTTCAGTCATGTTGAAGTGGGTTGGGTGAAGCGGAATAAAAGAAATAAACTCTGTTCTGAAATAGCTAGTGAACTCTTCTTTTTTTTTCCCTCTAATGTCCTCCTCTCATCTCATATGCTTAACTGTTAGTTTCATGTCCAAGTAACACAGTTCTGTGAAGAATATACTCATGGGGTAGAAATCTCAGTGAGAACAGAAAATAAATAAGAAGTATGAGCTGTGCAATAATACTAAGAAGAGATTGAAATAATATTGGTAAAAGAATCTTGCTCTTATGGAGTATTAGATCAAACCTGTTTCTAAAGACTTTGGAGAAAAGAGGCTTCAAGTTCACTTATGTTTCTCAGTGTCTTCTATGTGAAACTGGTGCACTTGGGAAAACCTTGTGCTACAGTTTCTGTATGTGAGCAGAAGCTGATGGGTCCTATTTTGTGTGTTACTAGTCACTTAGTGTTGATAAGCAAACTGATACTATTCTGATATTTTAGCAATGTGATTGGTTTGAAGTGTATCAGAAAAATATGTAATTTTATACTTTTTAGTTATTGACATCTGAACATGAGTAAACAGTACGTGCAAATGCCTCTGAACTTTAACACTTGCATTATAATATGTTTAAAATAAGAAGGTGGGAAAAAACAACTTCTTTCTTATCTCCTAGGAGGAAGAGTTGAGAAAAAGTGGAGAGGCAAAGTACTTCCACCTAAATGATGACCTGCATGTTTTAATTGAAGTATTTGCTCCACCGGCAGAAGCATATGCCAGAATGGGACATGCATTGGAAGAAATCAAGAAGTTCCTCATCCCTGTTAGTATTTTAATTTTTTTCTTAAGAATTCTGGTAGTCTTGAGTGAGAAATTTTCTCTAAAACTAACTTGCTGTATGATATTGGTCAGGTCATGTTGCTTAATTTCCTTCAACTGTGAAAGAGGTGGTGATGTTTACAAATACTCTTCTGGTATAGGCAGTTATTGGGTGAATGCATAACTGTCCACATAAACTCTCACCTCATGATATGACCTATAGTAAAAAAGCAACTTATTCTTGCTTAACTGGTCATGTGCAAAGTATTGAAGTTTACAAATAATTGTAAAAAGCTATAAAATATGGAAAAATAACTTTGCTTAAGGTTCTTGGTTTGTTCTTGGTACACCTGAAGTATCAGCATAAGGTTCTGTTTAAGAATAAATTTGAAACTGTAGTATTGCTCCCGCCCATAATCCTGGTTTAGTGTTCAGTGTTGAGAATCAATAAAATTTTATCTTGTAGCTTTATTTTTCTCACAAAGCTAGTGATACATGGATTATATTTGTCTTCTGGTGTATTCTTCAACTTGCGATGTATGGATGTATAAAATGAGATGTGATTTCCAGTATAAGTTTGTACAGTAGGCTTGGGATATGTATAGGCACTGATGTTGCAGGGTTTCCAATGATAGATTTCTTTATTTGCTTCTCATGTAAGGACCAACCTTGATTGTTTTGCAAGATTAAACTGCTTGGAACAGTCCAAGCTCTCTTAAGACCATTTGAGGTGGTCTTCCTGTATGTGAAGTTCCTAACTGTATTAGCTCTTCAGTGAATGTTCTTCTATTTTTATTGGTTATCAAATGATTCAATATAGAGAGTAAAGCATCCTCAAGGTGCATTGATTTCTGCTTATTTTTACTGCTGAAAATGTTATCCAAGTGTTATTCTTGACTGGTGTCAGATCTGGGAAATGTGGGAGACCTAGCTAAGGAAACTTCACTAAGGTGTGTATCTGAGTGACAGCAGCATGTAAATGTTTAGGAGTATAGTCAGCGTCGCTGTGTTCAGGACCAGTTGGGGATGCCTGTTGTATGGCTGCTACAGCCTGTTTGGAGTAGAACTGCCAGCTGTACTCTAGGGTGAAGCAGCTAGTTTTGATGACCTGACAATACTACCATATGGATTTTGGGGATTTTAGTTTGTGCTAACTCTAGATCCATGAAACCAAGTCCCCAGGTGACTGGAGTTAATTGTGTGCTCCTTGAGTGTTTCTTCTGGCTTGTTTTTATCTGAATGAAAACTAGTTTATATGCCCCAATACTATTCCATGACACGAACCAAAGCATGGTAAGTAAGGATCATCAGGAGGCATCCTGATGTGAAATAACACACTGTGGATGCACCTTAAGACAGTTAACCCCCCCTCCCAAATGTCCTGAGCATTATGTTCTATTATAAAGAAGCAAGCACCACATCATAACTCTGTCTGCAGGTTCCAAATGGCTTTTGTCTTGATGTATATAGAGGTAAATAAACATACTACTGTTCAAACATCCTAACTGATTAGGTAGAGGATATTCAACAGAATAATTGTAAGGAATGTTGGGCTGTCATAATGTCGAAGGTTACTGTATTTACATGATTCATGATTTGATTGTGTGAAGAGATAAGGGAGAATTAAGTTCTTGGCTATTCTAGTGAGCAAACAGCTGTTTTCTCTTTAGATTAAAATATGCTCCATTTGATAAGTGCTTTTTGCCTGCACTGGAAGTAAGGATATATGATTCCCCTGCCCCCTTCATCAGAGATCTTATTTTTCTTCATTGAACTTGATTCACCTAATGTCAAAATAAATGAAGTAAGCTTATCAAAACCTCGTCATTACTGCTGTTAAGCCAGTAGAATTACAGACTGATAATGAGCAATTCCATTCATTAGTTGTACACTTTTCCATCTCAATTTTTGATCACTGCATCTTTATTGTACTGAGCTGAACTGATGCTGCATAATCTTTCTGAACTATGGGATCAAGCCAACATGGTCTTAATTTCCCTTTGGCTTTTCAAATGTAATCTTATCAGAATGGTTCTAAATGCCTTAATCTTTTCTGCTTCCCTGCCCCCCTTGCAGCAGCCACTCCAGGATGCAATAAGGAGCCACTTTGTCCTCTCCAAAACTACTATTTGGTTAACTGCTGCCAAATGCAACTTGATTTTTATTTTCTATAAGGTCTGTTGTGGCTTTCTTAGCAAATTATCAGTTTTATTTCAAGTAGGAAGTCCTGCTATCAGTATATATGATTATGATCTTAATTTGTGTTCTTACAATGTAAGCTAACCATACCTTCCAACAACTTTAGATGCTGATCCTAATTTACGAATATGGCCATTGTTCAGTTTTCAGATCAGGCCTGAATATACAATCACAATTGGTGCTAGAATGTAGGATACAAAATATCCTTGTAGTAGCTGACTATAGCAAAAATGCCTTAGCCTCTCTTCTCAGATCTTTTTAGATCCATGAACAAGCACCTTTGCATTGAAGTTCAGCCTCAAGCAGCTGCAGTGGTGTACTTTCCTTTAAACTATTGGTATAACTCAAACCAAGACATAAAACCTTCTGACTCAAGTTTTTTTTGGCTGTGCTTATCATGATGCCTTGACTCTCACCTGTCTTCTGCAGGTAGAATTGTGGCTTCTGACTTCAAGTATATTTTTTTGTCCTCCTGTAAGTTGGCCAGTCCCTTTGTTCTGGCCAGACCCTCTGGTCAGCAGTCTATTCGACTGTTAGATTGGTGGGTGTTGTGCTTGATATTTATCCCAGAATTACTTCTGTCAGTTAGGACAAAAAGCCAGGTACTTCCACCTTCACCTCCCCTTGGGTCCTGTATTATACCATGATAACTGCAGTTTTGGCTAATAGGACTTTTCTTAGTCTATTTGGCTTAATTTTGAGCAGTGGCAGTCATTCTTCTTTTGACAGCTACAGCATTAATTATGCTTTGCTGTTGGTTACCCAAGTTAGTTGTTTTCCTTGTCTTTAAACCAAAGGGTAGAAATACCTTTGAGAGAACAACCTGTAGCAGTCAGTTTACAATGTGAGCAGAATTTACAAGTTTTTCCTGTAGTCTGCCTTGCCTCCTGCATGTTCAGTTTGTAAGGTGTGGTGATGAAATAGTATTTAGTGGTATTTGGAAGAGGTGGTGGGCTTTGGAAACTCACACACTTTTCCTTAAGAGCTGGCAAATAACTGTAAGGGGGGGGGGGGGTGTGTATAAAGGTGGCTGGAAAACCTGATAACTATTGCTCAATGCCAGGATAACGATCTGCTGGGCTGCCTTGCAAAACTGCATAGGGTTTTGCAGGGATCTGTCCTAATATTAAATGAAAAATCTTTTTACTAATAATTTGAATGATAATTGGAATAAAGTCTTAAGTTAGAGATGATCGCTAGGAGAGCTGCTGTTGGTGTGTCGATCAGGGCTGGGTGAAAATCGCAGATAACATCTAAAAGAATGATGCTTAGTTGGGTCATGTAAGTAATTATGCGTAGGGAGAAAATGTCCTGCATGTATCTTGATGATGTAGTCATTCCCATGGAAGAAAACATCCTCCATGTTCAGAGAAGACTGTTGTCAAAGTCAGGATGGGCAATATTCCTAAAATGAGAGTACCTCTGTTCACTGGAAATTAATCAGCAGCATTTGACTGAAATTTGAGTGTTGCCGCTGCCTAAACTGTGCAGGGGAGGAGTGCAATCTAAAGGGTTTCCATGTCCACCTTGTGTTCTAGCTGAGGAAGAGATTGTCTCCTCAATTTGACTTGAAATGTGCTGTTTTCCAGCAGTGGGTACTCATAAATTGACTGTCTCTTATTTTTAATTGAAGAATCCATTTCAGAGGATTAACACCGCTGCTTATGACGGCTTCCTTGTACTGCCCCTTCACTCTGTATCCTCCTGCTGCCTCTGGCATATGTGATAAGGACCATATCTTCTCTTCTGTGCCTTTGTGCAGTGGAGTCGTTGTCTATGACTAAGGCTGCTGGTATGTCTAGTAGTGTGCCACAGGAAAATGAGAAATGTTTAGGAAGAAAATGGACCCAACATGTACAGTGGCAACCTAAGCATGTCTCTAAGAAATCAAATGATATTGGTATCAAATGATGATCAAAGGTATTTTTCTAGAGCCCAATTCTGAGGAGGATGTCTCGTGGAGAAGTTAGAGGGCATGTCTGATATATGCTGTCAGAACTTTGAGACCTAAGTATTTTGTTTGTGGTACAGTTTTAACAATTCACTAGCATTTTGTTTCAAGACTGAAGTTCCATTCCTTGCACTGAATTTTGCATTCTGCATTTGTAGCCAGTTCTGGTCAAGCAACAAAGCACAAATATAAAGTGGGGTTCTGTACAGTAGTTGGCCAGGATAGTATTCAATTGCCTGTTTCTATTCTTCTCCCTGTGATCGTTTGGCTGTGTATTGGGTCCAAGCTGTTTTATAATGAAATCTGTTTCTCAGAAGCTTCAATTACACAGTTTGAAACAGTTGATTCAGTCTTCCAGACTTTTCTCTTCATCTTGTTTGCTGGTCGATTTCTGCTGCTAAGTAGAGGATGATCTCAGATGGGCAGTTGTGAGTTAAATTTCAGAGCCTATTCAAGACAGTTTGGACAAAATGCCTTTGTAGTGCCATTTTTTTTAAACACTATCTTCAGAAATGTCATGTAAAGGAAAACTCTCTTATTCTGTTTGTGGAAGCCTAGCGGAAGCAGAATGTTTCAAGGATAATTGAGATCTTTGAATTCACAAAGTTTTAACCTCCTTTCAAAGCAGAGTTATGTTTCAGAGTTGTCTGATGCAAGGCTACCCGTCAGTCTTTTGGTACCTGCCTAGTGCATAAATGTAATACTCAGATTTCCAGTAAAAGATGCAGATCCTTTGTTTTGTAATTGAATTGTTCAAATACCTCCCATTTTACAAACCTTCCTTCTTTGAAATGGGAGGCTTTGCAGAAGATAAGAGCTGTTATATCAGAAGTATCACTTCATTCTTATTAGAGGACCTATTAATATTTTGATACTTACTTTGTACGTATACATGTTGAGTAAAATATTTATTTTTCTGATTCACCTTTACAGGTGCATTCTTTGGCTCCCTTTAAGTGAAGGAAAAATGATAGAAAAATATGTATAGCTCAAGAGTTCATTGCTGTATCTGTTTTATTCCTGTGTGATGTGCTAGTTTTGGAGGTTGACTAAAGGTCCCTGAAAAGACTCTTGTGTATTTTAGAAGTACCGTATTAATTCCATGTAAATAACTTCAGCTTTCTTTTTGATAGACCTTGAGAGAAGATTTGTGCACAATAAGAAACAAGCCACGTGTCTTCAGCTTGTTTACTGTTGCATATTGTAAAATCGAAATTTTTGGAGCTCTTTTTATTAGATAATAGTGCATGTGTGTATAGAATGAATTTCCTTGTTTATTCTTTCTTTAACTCCTGGTTTTAAAAGTGTAGATATCTATAACCTATTCCTTCTTTGTGAGGCGCTGTTCTCAACAGTGTGTTTATTCTTTACTGCTTTGCAACCCCAGGCAATGGGATTTTTCCTGCTTTGAACACACTGTCATTCTACAGCTGGAACTACAAACCAGATCTCAGCTCAGAATATGGGACCTTGATTTTTTTGTTGTTATTTTTCCCTCTATCTGCAGCATTTTAACATTGGCATTTTAAGTGGTAATGCTACATGGAGGTACTATGCAATGGGAAAGAAAACCATTCCTGACCAAAAATTGTAGTTAATATGTAGAACTCTTTTAGAAATTTTTGTCTGAATAATATGCCTGTAGTAGTATTCTGCATATTAAACTTTTTCAGTGGGATGTTCAACTTTTTTAAAGGAAACTTTCAGGATCAGTGTTTGCTGATACTAACTTGGTGGTTGAACAGTTTGGTTTTTTCTCACTCTGCCCCCCTGTTTTAGGACTACAATGATGAAATCAGACAGGCACAGCTTCAAGAATTAACATATTTAAATGGTGGTTCAGAAAATGCAGAAGTTCCAGTAGTTCGTGGAAAACCATCTATTCGAGCAAGAGGAGTACCAGTTCCTGCTTTGGCCAGGTAAGTATCTCAGCTGCAGTGGAATTTCATTTGAATGTATTTTAAGCTTCTCCCTTCAAACACCTCCCCCCCCCACCACCCCCGAGTACAACAGTAAAATTCATGAAGGACTCTGAAAATATGAGCAAAAGATAAGGGAAACAGTCTTGATTCATTGAAGATAGTCTAATTAGTTTAGACTGAATTAACAATGGTGCTGAAATTTGTCTTATGAAACTTGAAGACACCTATGTTAAAAAACAATGTACGTCATACAAGATGTTCCATCTTACTGTGTGAGCACCTGCTTGACTTCTGACTTTCATTTGCTCCTTAGGTGCATGTAGGGTCTGTGTATTGGCCCTGTGGAGCTCATGGCTTTGAAAAACTGGTAAATCTGTCTTGCCTAATTGACATATGAATTTCAGCGATTTCTCTAACTTATGGAATATACGTATTCCTTTTTTATAGCATTACCAAGTTTTCGTAGTCGTGAATAAAATGTTATAGAAGTGCTTTGGAGGTAGAATTTGGATTTAGTTTCATCTGAGTGGCACTTATTTCATAAAAAAAAAAAGGCTTTTGTTTGATTCAGGAATAGGCAAGTCTACTGCTTCTTTTGCTTTATTTTTCTTTGACACAGGAGGTGTTTTATTTTTACTCTAGCATCCCCTATCTTCCTTGCAGTACTGAGATGACAGCTTCAACTCCTTTGAGTCCTGAAGTGTGAAAACAAACTAAATAAAGTGCATAACTGTTTCTGTAACAGTACAGAGAGATTGCAGCAGCTGAGTGTAACTGTTTTCTATGGTGAACTATTTTCCTTCAGTTGTGGCTATGGTGCTTATTAATGCAAGCTTGAAACTTACGTTTCAGTTTTTAAGAAGAATTTCAAAATAATATTCTGAAGTGTTTTAACTCAGATTAAGCATGTTAGAAGAAAAAGCACTGAGGAATTATTCCATTTATACAGATCTGTTTAGTTACATGTATCCTGTAATAATAATTGCAAATGCAATGCAGAATGAATCTTAATTTAGAGAATTTACACTGACTGTTGGTTGTGTCCTGTAAGAATATAATTATTTTCTCTAAATCAACAAATTTTTGTTCTTATATTGTGTAATATATCTATTCTGCTTCTTTTCTTGATTTTGATGTTCAGAGTAGTGGTAATTATATACCAAGGTTCACTTCTTTAGCACTGTAATCAGCCATACGAAAGTAAGTGCTTGCAAATTAGAGATCTCATTTCATTTTTGGAGATTGTTTTTTGCTAATTCTTTCCCATAAATGCCTGTAACAGCTCTGCTACAGATGCTTAGTACAGAGACACCCACAGTTCTATTTCATGTTTTCCTTTTTCGTATGTCCTTAAGCTAGTGTTTGATACAGAAGTTAGTTATGGTTTGGTCTGATCTTATCACTAATACCTAATTTCCACTACTGGTATCTAGCACATGCATGCATAATTAACTTTTCATAGTCCTGAATTTCTAACGTCACTAGTTCCATCCTCCGGATTTTGGTAAATTATTTTTTCAAACCTGCATTTTATACAAGACGTATATGCTGTTAGGTAGCTCACAAAATCCTTTAGTTCATCCTATTGGCATACAACTATTGAAGTGTCTTCAGGGTAAATTTAAATGTTATTAGTATTTGATTTGGAGATGATGCTAAAAATTGTATTTATCTCCTTTTTTATGTGTTCTAAAGAAAACTGAAATGTTGTTGGCTTGTTTGACTTGACTTGACCTTACTTTAAGGCTTGTCTTAAACTCCAAGACTTTTTCACCTCAAATTGAAGTGCTCTGTTAGCATAAAAGATTCCTTGAGTGAAATTTAATGGCATTGCTACTGAGATACTACAGCCATTGTGTTAAAGATCTCAAACTCAGTTGCAATGCTCTGATTCTTTTTTAGCACCAACTGATTTCAGTGAGTAATACTTTTGTTGAATGAAAGCTTTGTTAAAGGCTTTGTCTTAGTGTTAAATAAAACAGTTTTGATAGCAAGCATCCCTGGGATCTAGGAGAGGTTGAAGCAAAGCTTGAGAAGACTTGTAAAATGATGTCTAAAACCTCGATCCTAACCTCTCTTTATAATCTGTAGAATGTTTTTAAGGTATCAACCTTGATACCTGAAACATTCTGTGAGGATGCAATAACAGAGTGTGTTTAAGTTCCCAATTTTTTAAGCCTTTTATTCCTGAATAGTTTCACTTAAAAAACCAAAGTACTAATTTATGCCTTCTTTTACTCCTTATCAGACATGTTGAAACTGGAGATAATGCATCTTATCAAGTGCCTTCTTTTATGAAGACTTGTTATGTGTATGTTTAGCTCCATACCAAAATTTTACTTTGTAGAAAACAATACATTTGTTATGCTTGCATACAAAATTCTAGCTTGTGCACAGGTATTCCCGTATATGGTAAGTAATTTCCTAATGGTTGTCATTTGGTAATTTTTTTATTCTGCTATTTCTGGCTTGTTCAGGATTTTCTTGACTGAATTTTTTGACTCTAGAGCCAAGTAAGATTTTGGGGGTGAGTGGATGGAATTTGCTGTGGAAGGATTGTGTGTGTTTTGAGCTTTGCCTTTAAGAATATGCTTTTCTTATCATTGATCTTGGGCGTATAGCTGCTTCCTTCTGCCCTCTTGCCCCCATTTTTTCCTTCATCCTAATACTGTTGAAGATGACCTTCAGATGCAATTACAACGCTTCTATTTTCTGTGACGTTTATGCTAAACATTTAAACTCTTTAGGTAGTACCTGCCTGTTCAGTGCAACAAAAGAAAGACATGAAAATCTTTCCCTGGTGAAAGTCTGGTTTTCATTCCTTTGTTTTTATTGTAAACTGACATTGTTCTTAAATGGTTTTTTGGAGGTGACTATATAAAATGAAGGATCATACAAGTTACTTTTAAATTTATTGTGCTAGCAAGCTTAGAGAATCCATGATGTTTAATGTGATACTGTTATAGTGAATAGCTAGAAGATGTACGTCTTCTGGAATCATTTTTTCTTTAATGCATTTGGATTCCCATCCTGAATCAGTGCAATATAAATGATAGTACTACTGAAATGTGAATTGAGACTTCTAATTAACTGAAGACTGCAAAGAAACATGTGTTAACATACATAATGTACACCTCTAAGGACATTTTTGCAAATAAAGTTGCATTTCTTCTCTCTAAAACTTCACATTCCTATTTTAAGAATAAAAATAAGATTTAAGGATCACTCAATTCTGACTCAAACTAATATATTGGAAAAGTGAAATTCTAGAGGATGATACTAGTAAGTCTAAGAATATGGATAAATCTTCCTTGCTACCTTGGGGTGGGGGGGGAACCAATTCATGTCACTTATAGCTAGAAATCGCTGTTAAAATCATAGATGGGGCATCCACAGCTTCTCTGGGCAACCTGTTCCAGTATCTCACCACCCTCATCGTGAAGAATTTCTTCCTTATGTCCAATTTAAATCTACCCTCTTTCAGTTTAAAACCATTGCCCCTTGTCCTATGACTACAGGCCCCAGTAGAAAGTCTCTCTATCTTTCTTATAAGCAGCCCCCCCTTAAGTACTGAAAGGCCATAATAAGGGAGACCTGGTTGGGTTCACTGACCAGATTGAGAGGAATTGTATTTGAAAGCAGATATTTTGGTTTCACTAAGATGAGGGGAGGAGAAAGTAATTTCTCATAAAGCCAACCTGTAAGAATAGTCTAATTAAAGAAATAACAAAATTCTGGTTTAAGTTTGTGTGAGTTTGTGGGTTGTTTTACTTTTTCCACTTATTCTTTTTATTCATATTTCAGTGTATACATGGGTGGGATCCTAATGGTTGAATGACTGTCACTCTATCAGGGGACAAATAAAACTGTTACAGAAATTGTAGGTTAGAACTTGCTGTCTTATGTCAAAAGTAATATGAAGTGATGTGGATCAGTGCTGTAATGTGTTCAAAACTTCCAATTGTTCTTTGTTAGTCATCAGATCAAACTTAAGTCATTCCTGTCATGTCTGCAGTCAACTGGTTTCTTTTTTGAAGAATAACTTTTTGTTGAATTCCAAGTGTTTCTTTGTTGAATAATACAGTGTTAGGGAACTGGTCCTAAATTTCACAAGTATTTTTATTTTAAAGCTATTCTTACATTCACTTCCCCTTCTGGAGGGGAGATATTGAAAAGGATCTTCATATCATAAAAACTCATTTAATTTTTGTTCTTTCACTAAAACAAAGTGAAGGAAAGTTGTGAACTGACTCTAGTTGTGATTCCATAATCAGAGTAATTTTACTAACTCAGTCATCCAGTGAAAGGAGAAACTTGAAATAAAAATCAGTATAATACTAGAGAGAAGAAAGTGATAAATGAAAAGATAAGAAAGCAGACCTCTTGCTTAGAGAACCTGGAAGGGAGTAGCGACTGGACACTAATCCTGCTATGGATGAGGGCAACAATTTAGTTTGCTGGAAACAAATCATAGAAACATTATGGGACTACTATAAAGTAGATATGTCAAAAATTATTGCTAATAAAGGTCAAAGAGGAAGTGTTTAAGTAGTTTTCTATGGATGTATTTAAGTTGTATGAATTGGTAAAGTACTATTTTAGTGGCAGTCAAGGATTAGGTTACTACCTGTGAACAAATGTTGTGAGTCCAACATAGTATAATGTGGTTCTTAGTGATACTAGGTTTTCTTTAGAATGTTTTTCCACACATTAAACTCTTTGATAAATCGCTTGCTGTTTGAATAATTACAAAATGCAGTGCTTAAGTAATATTTTAACTGTACATTGTAAGGTACACTTTTCAGGTTTTTATACATCAAAATTATCTTCTATAATTACTATACTGCACTTACAAATCACACTAGCACATTTTAACACTTTTGTGAAAGGCCTGTTCTCTCATTCTCTTGTGTATTTATGATAACTTTATAGAAATTAAGTGCTTCGCTTTTTATTCGTCATTTTTTCCTCTCATATACTACATTGTGAGTATAAATGAAACTTATGGGAGGAAGATTCAGCATCCAACAAAAATTGTTTTCATGACACTATCTTCAAAGGATGCTGTGACATGAATTAAATTAGATTATTTCCCCCCACTTTTCTGGTACAGCGTTCAGTGTGTAGTGAAAACAAAATATATTAAATGAGTTACTGGGATTTGCTTTATTTAATCTCTAGTCCATGGCACCCAAATTGAAAAAGACCTTTTTTCACTGCAGAGCCTACAAGTTTATTACATACCTATGGGAGTAAAATTATTTGTAATTTAATCACCTAAATTATCTGTGCATTTAATGGGGAAGGGTTAACTTCATTCACTGGCCATTCATCATGGCCAGATTAATAAATTCAGGAAAATCAAAACCAAACTGATAATAAAGATGAAATGGAGAAGTATTTTAGATTTTCTCACATAGCCATAGTAATCTGTTTTAGGGCAGTAAAACATTTCTTTGAAAGTAGGACTCTGGTCTGAAGTACATAGATGATCCCTGTGTTTTTAAAGCATTTCTGGAGGTGATGATAATAGCCTGGCTAGAAGATTTACTGAGTATGTTTAAGTACTGTCTATTTAACTACGACAGTCTGTTTAGAATAAAATAAGTTACTAAGTACTTAAGGAGCAGGGTTTCCCTCATCCAAGGAAATCTATGAGATTCTGAATAGCATACTGATGTAAGATTCAGAAGAATAGAGTTTTTCTTACAAATGTGGCAAAAAGAAAACCAAACAGTAGTGTCTCCTGTGATGCGTCAGTACTCATGTATTTGCAATATCATAAATCTGAGGGTCACAGGCAAGGACCTTTTTATTTCAGGTGTCCTGAAAATAAGGCACATGAAGTTTGTTTCAAAGTACTTACACAATCAAAGTATACAAAAAATTTGAAGATGGATATGTGGGGGAGTTCAGTACCTATTTGTGTACACTGCTAGCCTGGATATATTGGCAGTCTCAGTACTGTAAAAGATGTTCTTTTGGGCACTAGGGTAAAGAGGACATTCAAAAGACTTCTGAAAGGGAATGAGATGACAGCATGGTATGAGGAGGGAAAATAAGGGCAAAACCACCCTTCTTGTATTTCAGAATATAAGCAGGTAGTCGAGGCTGACAAATGAGTTTTGATAACATACAACTTTCAAGGTTTGGGGATAATGCTTTGTGGCCTGTAGAAGTGGAAACAATGATACTTTCTTCTGTAACAAAGAAATGGTGGAAGGATTAAGAGGTCTAACACGCAAGGGAGACTGATCAAATTTCAGATTCAGAAGCATTCTGATTGAGGGTTAATATAGTACAGTTTTCTTTATCAAAAGGAAGTTATTTCCAGTAGTTGTGCTGCTTGTAGTGAAATCATGAATTATGTATTTGAACCAAAGTTGTGGCTCAAGACTGTTTCATAGTTATTTGAACAAATGTGCCATAATTTTAATTAAAATAAACAGGAATTTGGTATCTAAACATGGATGCTCCAGGAAGTTTCAAGATTCTAAACCCTCAATTAACATGAAAGAATATCTGATTTTGGGAGAGGAGCCCTTCATTGTCTTAAAGTTTTGATGTCACCTGAAGTCTCCATGCCAAATAATTTTTCATGTTTGGAAAGAAAGGCTATTTCAGGTGTTTTTATGAAGAAAAAAAAATAGTCTATAAGCTGTGTGCAAAGAGGAGAATTGGTGATGGCAGCTGAAATTTGGCCTGCAGGATGATGTCCTTGGTCAAAGAAGCAAGCAGTGAAAGACTTCAAGGGACTAGGAGCCATAATGAATTTGATTTGATGGTAAGATATCTCTGTGAATGTGGTAGAACAGGCCTGAGATGTCTTGATTTGGATGGAGTAAGTAGAAGAATGAATCTAAATGTTAGCAGATGCACCAAGGTTTTTGAATTTATAGGTGAGACAGTTGTAGAAGAAAAAGGGTAAAGAAAAGACCCTCTGTGCAGTTTCTTCAGAGAGCTAAGAAGCAGATGGATACCCCTCAAAAGTAGTTGATTAGGAGAAGAAAAGCCCAGGAAAGGGAAAGAATAAGATTCCAAAAGGAAAAATGTCATTGGATCAGAAATGGTAAATACAACATGGAATATGTGGAAAAACTCCGTAGGAAATCTAGCTGAAAAGTTATTAGATACCCACTGGGAGTGCTTTTTAATATGCTGTGTATATTTGCACAACACTATGTCCAAGGTATAAAGGGAAGAAAGACTATTAGCACATTCACTAAACTTAATGGTAGTAGCGGGTTACGTTCAAGTATGTGTGAGTGAAGCTTTTACTTAAAGTAAAATAAAACCACTTCAACCTTAAACACCTGGAGAAATATGTAAATTATAAAATAGTGAAATGGAAAACAAGAGTAGGCAAAATGGATCAGAATTGAGAGCTGTGGAAGGATTAGCTAAAACATAGGTGGAAGATAAGAATTGTAAGAGATATGTGGGGACTAAAGGGCCCTAGGGCCATTGGTTCTGCCCCTAATGGATAGACATGTCTGCTGCATAGACGTGAGTAGAGATGACTTACAGGAGTCATCAGTGATGTGGTGAGGGATGTCAAAGTCAATAAGAACTGCTTCTATGAATACTTAAGTAGTGATAGGAAGACCAGTGAAAATGTGGGCCTACTGCTAAATGGGAGCAGGGGCCCTGGTGACACAGGGCATGGAAAAGACTACCTAATGACTTCTTGGGCTCAGTCTTTACTAGTAAGAGGGGCCTTCTAAAATCCAAGGACCCAAAGATGAGGGGGAAAGCATACCATTGGTGGAAGAGGATCAGGTTAGAGAACAGCTAAGCAAACTGGACATATATAAGTCTATGGGCTCTGATAGGATGCACCCATGAGTGCTGAGGGAGCTGGCAGATGTCATTGTGAAGCCACTCTCAATCTTTGAACAACAATCTTTGAACAATCATGGAGATTAGGAGAGGTTCTTGAGGACTGGAGGAAAGTAAATGTCACTTGAACCTTCAAAAATGGCAAGGAGGACCTGGTGAACTATAGGCTGGTCAGCCTCACCTCAGTCCCTGGGAAGATGATGGAGCAACTAATCCTGGAAATCATTTCCAGGCACATAAATGACAAGGTCATCAGGAGTAGTAAACATGGATTCACAAAAGGGAAGTCATACTCGATCAACATGACAGCGTTCTATGATGAAGTGACTGGCCTGGTAAGTAAGGGGAGAGCAGTGGATGTTGTCTGCTGTGACTTCAGGAAGACTGTCTCCCATAAGATCCTCATAGAGAAACTGTTGATGTATAGGCTGGATGAGGAGACAGGTGGATTGAGGTTTGGCTGACTGGCTAGGCCCAGAGGGTGGTGATCAGTGGTACAAAGTCCAACTGGAGGTTAATAACAAGCAGTGTACCCCAGGGGTCAATACTGAGTCCAGTCCTGTTTAACTTCATTAATGATCTGGATGATGGGGCAGAGTGTACACTCAGCAAGTTTGCGGGTGACTCTGAACTGGGAGTAGTGGGTGATATGCCAGAGGGTTGTGCTGCCATCCAGAGGGACATCAACAGGTTGGAGAAATGGTCTGACAGGAACCCTGTGAAGCTCAACAAGGGGAAGTGCAAAGTCCTGTACTTGGGGCAGAACAACCCTGTGCACCAATATATGCTGGAGGCTACCCACCTGGAAGACAACTTAGCAGAAAAGGACCTGGGTGGACACCAGGTTGAACATGAGCCAGCAATGTGTACTTGCTGCAAAGAAGGCTAATGGTAACCTGGGCTGCATTAGTGCTTGCAAGCCAAGGGAGGTGATCCTTCCCCTGTGCTCATCACTGGTGAGACCACACCTGGAGAGCTGGGCCCCATTTCTGGGCTCCCCAGTACAAGGGGGACATGGGCACATACTGCAGAGAGTTCAGCAAAGGGCCACAAAGATGATGAAGGGTATGGAGCACCTGTGAGGAAAGCCTGAGAGCTGGGACTGTTCAGCCTAGAGAAGGGGAGGCTTTTTTTGGTGGTACCCAGTGACAGGACACTGGCAGTTGCCCAGAGAGGTTGTGGAGTCTCCATCCTTGGAGACATTCAAAACCATGGGACATGGTCCTGGGCAAGTGGTTCCAGGTGGCGCTGCTTGAGCAGGAAATTGGATCAAATGACCTCTGGTAGTCCCTTCAAACCTCAACCATTCTGTCATTCAGTGATTGCAATTCATAGGAGCAGTCATAGTGGCTCAGGCCTTAAGGCAATCTGGTTTAATATTTTGTCTGTACATGTTGATATCCCCTGATTCTTACATTGGAAATGACTGCTGAATAACTCCTTATGTACCTTAAAATATCTCAAGTTGGAAGGGACCCATAAGGCTCATCAAGTCCAACTCCCTGCTCCTCGCAGGACTACCTAAAACTGAACCATATGACTAAGAGCATTGTCGAGATGCTCCTTGAACTCTGACAGGCTCTGACAGTGCCCTGACCACTTCCCTGGGGAGCCTGTTCCGTGACCACCCTCTCAGTGAAGAACCTCTTCCTAATGTCCAACCTGAACTTCCCCTGATGCAGCTTCATCCCATTTCCTTGTGTCCTATCACTCCTCACCAGAGAGAGGAGATCAGCACCTCCCCCTCCACTGCCCCCCTTGAGGAAGTTATAGACTGCGATGAGGTCACCCCTCAGCCTTCTCCATTCCTTTGATATTTCTATTGGATTCTATCATGTAAGCCTCAGTTGTCACTTGTAGTATGAAGTGCCTTAATTTACTTAATTGTTCCTTATATGTAAGCTGTTCCATACTGTTGGTCATCTTTGACATAGTTTCTGATGCATTTCCAGTTGTTCTATGTTCTTTCCGAATTAGGAAACAGGAAAATGAATACACACAGTTGGGTAATAAAGTTTTCTGTGTTCTCTTGTTATATTTTCTGAAATTGTATTTGTTTTTTACCATCCTGACCACTGGGCCACTCTTAATTATAGATGTTCTATAGGTGGTGAAAGCATCGAACTTATTACTTTGTATAAAGTTAGGATATATAAATTTGTGTTTGTGTGTGTATTAACTACCAAGTGTCCCCTCTTATAGTTTGCTGCTTTGAATTTTTTTTGCTCTTTTCCTTTCCTTAACATTCAGGTTGGGATTCAGCTAGAGATTAAAGAGCTAGGCATCTGAACCCCTGTTGTAGTTTATAGGAAGATAGTGCAATTACATTTATTTGCTCCTTTTGTTCTATAATTTGTTGCTAAGACAGTTGGCGGCACCATCCAATGCATTCCCCATAAGGAAAGGCTCTACCATGAGAACCTTGTCCAGTCTGTCTTGATTGTGTAGCAAAAAAACTTAATGTATACGTACATATATACATATCTCACTGTTCTTCACTGGTGATTTGGCCTCACTCTGGCAGGTTTCCTGATTCCAGAATGTTTAAAGGACTTTTTTGGGGCTTTCTACGAATTCTTTAAATTACCTCTGACTTGCTTTTCTGAGTATTTTACATTTGTTCTATTAGCATTTGTCCTTTGAGGTTAGAGATGGGTTCAGCTTTTCTAAGTGATACCTCTTTTAATTCCTCTCTACCCTGCTGTTGTAGCCTTATTGAGCTCCTTGTGCCCTTTCTCAAGCTTTTTCTTTTTTGATAATTGTTGTGTATTTGTTCTGACTTCCCATGGGATTTCTCTAAATGTCTTCCCATATTGTGTATATACATTTTACTTTTTAAAATCTTTTTAAATGTAATCTATATGGCTGCCCTTTTTCAAATTAAGCAATACCAGAACTGATCTGTTGTTTTTGCAAAGGTATGCAAATGTTCCTATTCAAGTGGTTCCTCAATATTTTGAGTCAGTTTCTGTTCATTGTTCATGTCAATCAAACTTCTTTAGTTCCCTGATAACTGCTTAATGAAATAACAATTTACAGTTCCTAAAAATTTGCTCTTAGCATTGTACCCTGATATGACTCAAATCTGCATGGTGGTAATTGAACTCTCCTGTTAGTGGGTTTCCTATCTCTGCACCTTTCTAGTCTCCTCCAGACTGGTGCAGTAACCATCTGAGTTGTGTAATACAGAACTATACATCTCAGATTGTTTATTCTTCCTACAGTAACTCTTAAAAAAAGCATGGAAATGGTCTCCTAATATAGGAGAAATATGATTTCCCACCCATCACCACTCCAATCCTATTAACTGTTTTTGAAATGCAGAAAAGACTTTCTCATAATATGGATCTGGTGTACTAATTACTCTTCAAGAATAAATTTATGCTGGCTCTAAAAAACTGTACTTTTTTCCCCCTCCCTCAAGTGTTTTTCCATGTTTTTCAGCATGTCCCACTTCCTGCTGCTTTCACTTGCACCCTGTCTGAAGGATGCCATGAAGATTATGGCTAGTGATTCTTGAGTCTTTTTACTGACCTCTTTTTTTACTTGGTATTGACTATTGTCTATGCCAATAGGTTCATTTCCCTTTCTTTGGCTTCACTTGGAAAGTGTCACATTTGCTATTTCTTTATATTACTTCAGCAGGCTGTGTCTGGGAACTTCACTGCTCACCCCTGCCCCCACTACAATGAAGTCAAATAAGCAGCTGGTACCCTGTCCTGAGGAGGCATTCTACAGATTAGCCAAAACCAAGTAATAAGCACAGTTTTAAATCACTTACTCTCTAGGCTTGTTTAAAATACTTTGTGACTGTGTTTTGATCAGTAATTAGAATTAATAAAATCTATCCTGATTGTATCAAGTATTTATGTTTTTGCATTCTTCATTTAGTGATGCAGTTTTTCAAATACTAATTATTTGTGGTAAAATGATTATATTTTTTCTGATAAGTTTACCAATGAGAAATTATATGACTTATTTGAAATGGGATAGGAAATCTTAAGGCCAAATCTGGGTCTTACTTTATAATATTGTTTAAGTTGGAAATTTCTACTGAAATCAGAACAGAGTATTTTCACTCAACTACTACACTTGAGATTAATTAGATGATGGCTTGATAGGTAGAAGGGTAGTGTAGAGCTTGTGCTTGTTTAGTTTCTTCTATGTATCTGTTAGTATTCAATAAGGGTGTGACTTCCTTAGAACAAGTCTATATGCCTACAGAGCAGTCATTTAAATTCAATTATAGTCCATGGGGTGAAATGATCTCCTTTAAAAAGGAGGTATCTATTAGCAGTATTTTAGACATCCTGTTTAAAAGAGGATAAATGATGCAAATTTCTCACAGATTGTACCTTTAAGTCTCTCCCTTTACTATAGGGAGGTGGGGGGAGGAATGCCACCTCTAAATGGATCAAATATTTTAGAAAGGTTTAGGTCTCAGATTCTTCATCCATGTTAAGTGTCTGAAGTAATGGAATGCAAGTTAATGCTTATCATTCTTTCAGAACTTTAAAAACAAATATACTGTTATTTCTTGTCCTTGAATACATACAGAACATCAGGTTATATCCTGTAATCACCCTGCACACTTATTACTTGTCTGAATGTTTCCTGCAACAGCTGGAAATCTCTCCTTTAGAACCAGAAGAAAATGTAATTTTTCTGACCCACTCACTCTTGCATGCGGTGTGATCTTTGGATTGCATTTAGGAGCTTACACAGGATCAGAAGGGAGTTGCAACTGATTCCTCTGTGCAGGGTTTGAGTACGATATAGCCTGACAGCTTCAGATTAACCTGTTATTCTATGATTGTGATTTCACATACTGTAAGTCAAATTCTAGTGAAGTTGACTGATTCCAGCAGATTGGTTTGGGTGTCTATGTGTATGCGAGTGACTCAAGCTAGTAAGAAGTTCATCACTGAATCACATGTCTAGTTTGTATCTTTCTGCATTTATTGCATAATGTGTGTAATTGGATTAAAGCGTACAGAAAAATGACAAAACTAAACTTTTAGACTTTTTCTGGCTGTAGCAAAGCAAAATTGTCGTGATGTGGGGGAGGGAGCTGTTGAAAGGGAGGCCGAGGGTGTAGTGTTTAATGGTAAGTGATCCATATATTCACAGGGGCCGTGGAGGAGTGCCTCCACCACCAGCAGGAGTACCCAGAGGGGCACCAGCACCCAGAGGAGTGCCTCCCAGCAGAGGACCAGTCAGTCGTAGCCGTGGACTTCTAGCACCTAGAGCAAGAGGAGTACCTCCGCCTGCAGGCTACCGGCCCCTTCCACCACCTCCAGCACAGGAGACATACGGTGAATATGTAAGTCGAGCTGTTGACATACTGTGCATAAAGTGTATAATTTTGGAGGGATGATCCTATCACTTTAGAACTCAGCAGAATCTCTTTAATTAGTACCAAATTAAGTCTTGCACCCACAATCTATGGTAAATGTGGACATCTCTCGTCACCTTTTCAGACTCGAACTGTTTCATATTAATAAAACTTCAGCTTATATGTACTACCATAAAGACATTTACAGTGCATTTGGCAAAACAGTTATGTACCTCTTAAACTTAGGTTTCTGCTTTACAAAAATCTGAAAAATCACATTGTTAGTAGATTTTTAATTCTCAACTAAAACTGAGAAAAGTATTCTACTCTTCTTCCTAAACCTATCTTAGTGGTCATATAACTGTTCAACAATTAGACAATTAAAATATTTTTATGAAAGCTTCAGAAATGATCCTAAAATTTTAACAATGTACAGTGTATCTCAATAAGCCATACATATTTACCTTGATTTTATTCTATTAAAAATTTAGAAACATATCAAAATACTTTATATTGTACATGACAAAATTATAGACAGTTTTGAATTGTTAGGGTAAATGTCATTTAAACTGAACTTTCAGAGCAGTGAGGTAAAGAAAAAATTAAATCAAAACTATCATAAAAATGGATTTAGTCTTATAGAAAAATAACACTTTCAAGGACAGTGCTTTTAATGTTTTATGTATCTTAAAGTTTTTAGCATGCCCTCTTTACAGCCAAGTCTATCTGGACTCTCTGTTGTTCAGACTAGAAAAAAGGAATTCCTGAGCTCCAGAAAATTATTTTGCTATTTAGACATTTTTGCTTTTGTCTCAAACTTTCTTCCACCTACCTTCTCCCTCTCTTCTTTCACCCCTGCAAACCATCTAAATCAAATCTCAACCCTTGTTCTTTTGATCAGAAACCTAATTTTCCATATATGGAAAGCTTTATGCAGAAAGAAGTTTAATGTCATTAGTGCAAACATTTATACATGTACCTGAACGATTCAGAAGAAATTAATGTAGTTTATTAATGTTATGAGAACTAGTACTTGAACACTATATCTAAATGTCCCCTGGCTATATGTGACTTGACTAGTCAAGGTGGCTACTGAAAATAAGTGGTTATTTCACAATGCTTTCAAAGGAATTGGTCCTCATTAAACAGCCTGTTTCGAGGGCATACACTGTAGAACACATGATGTGATAGAAAATAAACCTCTTTGAGTTTTATATTTAAATATAAAATATATTTTCATATTTATATATATCTGCTGTTTATAGCATGTGTATATAGAAGTGGCATGGATATAACAGCTGTTTGAATCAGTATCCTGATGTATGCTTTACTTCTGAGAGAGAATAATTAGAAAATAGCACTACAAAGAAAAATAGTGCTGTGCTAAATAACTTCTAAAAAGAATGTTCTCTAGAACTGGATCACTTACCTTCCAAACAAGATATCTTAACTGGGATAGATGTATTTGAAGCTGTAACTGATAAAGCAATGCTAGCTGGTCCATTTTAAAATTAACATATTTTCTGTGTCTCCTTTGTTAAAATGGAGATTCATTAGAATAAAGTTTTGCTAGGACATGAACCATTAGTGTATTGTATGTTAAATGTTAAGTCTAATGCATGGTGTGTTTTTCACCTGCACATTTGCAGTACATTTTCAAAGTGCCTTAACTATCTTTTACAGGTTAAAGTAACATGGTAGGAGTCATTACTAGTATTTCTGTCCTTTCCTTGCTAATTAGTGTTTAGCCATATCTAGTATTAAGTGCTGGTTTGCCAACCTGAATATCTGAGCAGGGTAAGGTGTCACTGTTTGAGAAGTGTCTGTAGAATGAGAACATCAGTGAGATTGTGGGTATCGTAAGAAGTTATTTTAAGCAGCATATAACTTCAGAGCCTTGGAGACTGGGATATCCAGAGAGGTTAAGGTGCAGCCTTTAGAACTTTTCCATTGAGGATTGGAAAGGCTGCAAAGATTCATGAAACTTTTCATTCCCTTAGACTTACAAGCCTCTGCTTTGTACTCATTAAAATAATGTGAAACTATGCAACTTCAGAAAGAAGCAAACTCTATTCTGGATGGAAGCCTTCAACCACTTGCCTTCTTGTAACTCTGTAAATATCTCAGAGATGATGCAGGGCTTTCAGTACATAAAGTCCTTGCTTATTTCCTCTGTGGTATACTATTAACCATACCTTGTGACAGAAAACAAGGCCATCATTGAGTCACAAAGCCTCCCTTTTCCTTCACTCCTTTGCTAACTTTTTTCTGTAATCCTTGAGACCAAGGATCTACAAGGATCTTACTCAGTTCTGCCTCCTGCCTATCCTAATCTCTCTCCTTCCTCTTCTTGATTGTTTTTTAAAAGACAATATCAAAATGTGAAGCGGAATATCTACTTCATTCTGAAAAACTGGAAGGGTTAATTCTGGAGGCAGTATCTCACACAGGGAAAATCATGCCACAGGCAAAAAAGTCATTCATTTGAATTTAGATGCGTTTTAACGTGGCCTCAAGATGAACAGAACTAGTGACCACTGCTGTCCCATGCTTGGAGCCCATAGGGGAGTTGTACAGGACTTGCCTGTTACAGAAAGCTCTACACAGAGGTAGACTACCTCTGTTGTCTGTCAGCTTTCTGGGATATTGGTAATGCTGACTGGATGTTTGATGTGGCCTTCTCTGCTGAAGTCATGCAACCTACTGGACTAGCAGCAATATCTGCACATTTTTCCAGTTCAATATAACTAGATTTCCCACTCCAGTGTTGCCAGGTCTCACTTACGTACCTCAGCACCACGACCCATTCCTCCTGGGACCTCACCATATTGTAAGTACCATGATGAAGTTTTTGAAGCGACTAAATGATAGTTCCTTATCGTTTTCTGTGAACACTGTCCTTTTAATAGCTGTAGCATCAGCTTAGACGATAGCAAAAATTCAGGCCTCTATAGCCAGCCAGCTTTATAATCACTATTCTAACCTCACTGCTCTGTTTGGTGCGATAAACTTTCTCTGAAGGCTAACGTGCCTCCCATTTTTATGTCCTCAACCGCTCAGGTCAGGAGAAAACCTAGTATGACGTGTGAAGCATGGTCAGGATTATTTTTATAATGCTTTGGATAAGGGAAATAACACTAGATGGTTGCTAGATTTATTGAAGCACTTGCAGATAGTTTCAGGGACATTGTTCTCAATTATTTGAGAATTTTTCTCTACTCATTGAACACAACTGTGTAATAGAAAAAAATATTTTCATGTATTTTCAAGTTGACAATTTATTCTATTAAGATAAGAAATAGAAATTGTATTTAACTACTAGCTGGAGGTTTTAAGCTTTTCCGTAACTTTGAATAAACAGGAAATTAGTAACAGTATGCTAGCAGTTCACTGCTTTTAATAGTGTTAATTCCTTAGCCAATGTTCAGTCAAACATAGGTTAGATGGTAACTGTTCAGTCTCAGGTCCTGTAGAGTAACAGTTGCTGCTCTCTGCCTCTTCCTGTTGTCCTCTTCTTACTAGCTTCAAACTTTGAGGCTTTTTCCAAACATAGCAATGTGGCTGAAGCTTTTTTAAGATTAGATTTTTATTTGCTGCTATTTTCATTTTACAAAGGTAAATATTTTGCAAATATTCTGTATTTCAATTCTGTACTTTTTATGAATATATTTGTGATCATGCCATGTCAAGTCACTGTTTGGCTGCTTAAATGTTTTAAATGCAAAGTGGGATTTATCTGAGTTGATAATCAGATTTTTTAGGCATTAAGAGTTGGACTTTAAACATGGATTTAAAACCCGTTGCTGTGGCAGTGTGGAATGTCTGCACTGAAAAATAAAACTCAGCAATCTAGCAAGTTATGGCCAAGACGTGCTTCAACACTACTTTGGAAAGCAATCAGATCTAAATATTCCTCCCTAGTATGTGTGTGGGAAGGTTGTGGCAGAGCTTTAGTTCTCTTTCTGGCAATTTTATTGATATTTTCTTGTGTTCAGACAAAGGTTACCTCAGCAGCAGATTTTTCTAATGCGGTGACCACATGTATAATTTCTAGCAGTTAGTGCTTCAATTAGAATGCTTCAATGAGATTGCTTTCTGTAATAAGAAATTGAATTAAGACGGAATGTCTACCAGTAAGAGACCTAGGGAGCCTTTCTAATGTTAAGTAAATTGTAACTTGAAAAAGAACATTATGAACTATTTCCAATTACATGCAAAGATTTTTTTAATTTACAGACACAGACTACTTAGAAGGGTATACAGAACAGTTGGATACAAAAGAGACGCTGATAACAGACTTCAAAATCTACTCTTTAAAAATTTATGTTTAGTTATTGCCTGATTCTGGAAGATCCTAAAGCTTAGGGATTGCTAAGTTTTAAAAAACTTTGTAGTTCCTGAAGTGTGCATTTCTGGATATTTCCAGAAATATGTTGCTTTTACTGGTGGACAAAGCAGTGCTTCAGACTTAATTCAGACTTAAGCTTGTAATCTTCATACTAAGTCTGTACTATGAGTATACTCACACTAACACACAAATAACATGCAACATTAATTTCAAATGTTTTTATTTGCTTAGTTGTTTTGAGTGTGAAGGTTATTTGTTCTGGTTGAATATGTGCTAGGCTCTTTCTAGATTAAAACAGATGAAAATCTACAAAATAAGAGCTTACAGTCTGTGCATGTTTGCTGCTAATGTCTTTAATGTTATCACTCAGACTTTAGATGGTAGTAGCTACCCGTATTTGTTCTGATTGCCCAATCTTCCCTCTTAATTAAATGATGGGGAGGTGTTATTTCCACGTAACAAAATGGCTGTTCCTTCCCTTTACAATTCTAATTTGCCAAAAAAAAAAAAAATCTTTATTGCACTGATGTTGTCTCATGTTCTTTCTCCTTCAAGTTAATCTCTGCATATACATTTTTTTGAATGTGATAGTTTTTATCTAAAAGGAAGACATTCTACCAGTATTCTGTGATAAAGTACTGGTGTAAGTATTAATTTCAGAGAATGATGAGGAAAAGAAAAAACAACCTTTTAGTTTAGTGATAACAGCCTTAAATTTTTCCCCTGGATGGACTTCCTTAGTTGGGGAGAGCTTGAAAATTCATTTCTTATTTGATGATTTTTTTCCAGCAATGCAAATGACCTTTTCATTAAAATGAACTTTTTACCCTCTTTTTTCTTCCTGTTTCTCTGTCTTGTTCTTTTCGAAACATTTTTAATTTCCCCTAAAGAGGGCTCAAACACTAGTCTGTCATTGTCACTGCCAGCAGACTATAATTTAAAGCCACCATTTCCTATTCCCCATGAGCAAGGGTATGTTTAAAGTACTTAATTATTGGAAACTCAGATGAGCAAGGCTTAGCGTGATTTATAATGTTTTGGATAGTGCAGGGGTTTTGGCAAAGATTGCTTTCATTGCTTTTATCTTTTGACCTGTGATAGTAACTTACTATTTAATATATTTGAAGGGTGCATATTTACACATTGCCTTTGGTTCTGTTCATGAAAAATTTCTGCACTTTGCACTGAACAATTACTGTTACCAGTGCTGCTCTTTGGGTTTATATCAACTGCGGGCACTATCGTTGAGACAACTGTAGGCAGAAGCTCTCTGTGTGGGGAAATGTAATGTGATTCTGGCTTACAGGCTGTCTTAATAAAGAATTATTAATAAAGGTTTGAGATGTTAGAGTAATTTCATATTTTTTTCAGAAAATCTGTCTTGTAATTCCAGCTGTTCCGTTAAACTTTGGGGGAAGATTCTTAAGACTGAAATTAACAGAAGGCAGGACAGTTGCTCTTGATACCTTCCTGGTTGATATTTCACATGTGTGGAAAATACCTATAGTTTAAGTTCAGCATTTTCAGCTCATTTTTCTTCTACATTTTTGTTGTAAGCACAAACTGTACAGCACACTTGCCTTCTTTTAATCGGATTGAATGTGATGAGAGTTAGTTTTCTAGGTTATCCTGACAAATACAATAATGAGTAACAGAAATAAAATGCTCCCATTCATGGGATGAAAATACTATCTTGTTTGGGTGCTTGGTTTTTGGAGTGGGAGAGGAAGTATGGCCTCACCAGTAGACTCTTTCTGATTACTGAGTACCTCTAGGAAGAGTTATTTAGACTTACATAATTGGAGTAGAGGGGAAGTCCATTGTATTGCAGTTGGTAGGTAGTAGGAATGCAAATGCTGTCATCCATATGAAGAAGAATAATGGCTTTAAATACAGAAATGAATGCTCTTATAAATACCTGAAACATGCTGAAAAATAAGCAGGAAAAAGGCAATTAAAATATTCTTATGAAAGTGTAATTCCTCCTGGATTATACAGAAAGAAATCTGTATAGCAATGCTTGTCAGTGAATCTGTGATGTACTTTAGTACAGGATATCTGTGCATATTTAAGTTCTGTCCTGTCCATTTTCATTATATATATGTAAAAATGATAGCTATTTTCATTGAAGTTAGCATGATATTTTATAGTACTGAAACATGCCAGATGGTCAAGCACATTTCACCTAGATACTAAAAGTTAAAGAAAACATTTATTGAAGCCGCAAGAGGTCTGTGTTTCAGAAAATACTCAAGTAGTGTGGATTTAATCTAAAATGTAAACCATTCTGCCTTGACCAACCTTATTTGTAACCTGAAAGTTTTCAAATACTGTATGACTAAGAGAAAATACTGTGTCAGACCTAATTCAGGGAAAGCTCTGAAACATACTTCAGCTGCCCCTGCCTAATTGCTACTTCAAGGGAATAGTGCACAGTAAACAAATGTTTTGGAATTTCAATCTCTTATCTCTTAACAGAACAAGCCACTGAAGGCAGCTCTTTAAACCTACTCTATTTTTGCAGCATGTTGCACATGAATTTTATCTTGGTTTTAATGTAAATTTTTGGTTTTATAAATGTAAATGCAGCAATAAAAAGGAAGAATTGATCTATTTAAGCAGATTACAGTAATTGCAACGGCACAGGTTGATCTTTTTAATGCTAAGTGACATGAGTCCCACATATAAACTACAAACCAGGTATCTTTCCATTCAAAGCTTATAAGAGCTACTTTCAACAGTATAATAACATAGGGCTTAATTTCTGCAGTAGTCAATTGATTTACACACAAAATGGTAAACAGTAATGAGTTCTGGGCAAAATTTCTCTGGAAGAGAAATGCTGATACTAGAAACACTGACGTCTCATACAGCATGGACCTCCCCAAAGTTTTCCTTTTGTTCTGCTGGACATCTTGTTAACATAAGTCTCTTCCTATTTCAAATTTACTTTGTTCCTTTGTCTGCAAGAAGTCATAGAATACACCATAACTTCAGACTAGTCTGTTTCCCCCTTCTCTTTCATGATCAGTTTTTAGTAAAATACTTAACATAAATGTGAAGAATAGGACTGATTGCTTAAGAAATCTCCAGTGATTCCTTAGTGGCAAAGCTTTCCTAACATATTAAAAGGTTGATTTCCGTCCTCTGCTTTCATTTGTTGTCACTGCCGGGTGTGCACGGTTTGAAGTTTGCGAGTCCCTCTTAGGAATGGCTGGTTCACAGTTGGGAGATTCTATGAGAGGAGACCAAATGTCATGTAAATGTTCTGGAACAGAGCAAATAAGTTGGCTCAGGCAGCTTCTGCTGTTGATCAATGTCTGTATTGTTAACAGATGTCTGTGTATTGCATCAATAAGTAATAAAGTGCTTGTTCGTAAGAACTGCCAGGAGGCAATGGTTTTGTGGGTTTAGTGTGTCGCTTATCACGAAAAATCCATATTCATATCACATGGGCAAAGAAAATGCTAAGACTCTATAAAATAATTTCTAGTTTCAGGACAATTGTCCTCTTCCTGAAAGAGGAAACAATGCATTTCCTCTTCAGGTAGGACTATCCATGGATCTCTTTGCAACAGACAATTGGAAGAGTCCTCGTTTCTTCTTCCAGACCTGTGAATAGGCTCTCACTCACTTGTGCCTGCAATTATTCATAGGCACCCTTGTACTAATCACTTCTGGGAAACGATCATGTTCACTGATCTAGTGGTGGTGAAGCAGTATGGATGTGCAGATTGCCTGGTTTTCCATAGAAGCAGTTCAGATGACTGGAAAAATGCTAAAAACTCTCTTGGCAAATTCAGTTTCCTATCAGTTGTTTTGAGGATGTCATTGGCTTCTGATATAGAAAGCTTTCATTACAGTGTCTAGAAAGCTGTCAGATTCCAGTCATTGGAGATGTTTTCTACTAGAGTTGGACAATCCATTATTTGTCATCCCTACCTAATTGATACTGCTAGTTGGTTTTTTCTGTCATCACTGAAAGATTCTTAAAGGTTCCTTTTCCTGGGAAATAGTTTGTTCTTTCATGAGACTTTATCCGTACATGCCAGGGTTTGATACACACTTATTCAGAGAACACCATATATAAGATGATGCCTGATTTTCATTTCTCTGGGTCCCTGTATCTTCAAAGTGTCTTCTCATTAGGTCATTCTCATCTGGCAAAACTGGACGAGATACCTCTAAATATCCATTGAGGTCTTTGGCATATTTGGATAGGATTTAGATGTTAGGATTTCCTAGGAATCAGTACGATGGAAGAGCTGTTTCTACTTTTCATGTGTTTAGCTCAGTTAGGTTTATTACTGGATGAAACAATAAATCGGTGACAGTTCTTTGGATTTCTGTAGTTCATCCTTCTCTGGGAAAACACAGTATCATTGTCACTTGTTTTTATCTTAACTTCTGTATGGCTGGTAGCTGGAGTTAGTAGCTTGTTCAACTTGGTGTTTAAGTCCAGTGCTATTTTGGGAAGGGTGTTACTACAGTGTTACTTTAATGTGGATAATGTGGGAGGAGTAAGAAATCCTTACTTTTAGTTTCTTAATGGATGCTAAACTCCCACAAGTTGAAGAGTAGAGTATACAGAGGGCATTCAAAGAAGTAAAACCGTCATTCTTACTAGTCTTATCTCTAGGGAATTTCTTTCCTGTACATAGTCTATGTAGAATATTGAATTTATTGTCCGGAAATAAGTCAGCTACCTAAGTCAGTTGCACAATTTTTATTCAGATGTTTTGATTCCTGAGATGCTTCCAGAGCTTTCCTGAAGATCAGTAGCTCACTCATCTCAAATTCAAGTACAGAGACATGAAGCATTTGAACTGTCTCTGCACAAGCCAGTGTTAACTAAAAAAATCTTTTTGAAGCACATTGCCAGTAGTTCAAAATGCCTTTAAAGTAAGTATAGTCTTACATGTGTGTGACCTTCTGAATGGAAGTAGTCACTATTAATATCATCAAGATTTTGCCATTTCATGGTGTACATATGTCATATATGCATTGCAGGAGAGTATTGTCTTTCATATTTAGAACTAGATTACTACTTTGTTTCTGGAGTGTGGTTATGGTTAATATTACCTTTCTTTTATATCATTTCAGGAGTATGATGATGGTTATGGAACTGCATATGATGAACAAAGCTACGATTCCTATGATAACAGCTATAGCACTCAAGCACAAAGGTAAGTCTCCAGATCTGCTGTAACTACATTTGAAATATTCTACAGCTGGAAAGTTAGTTTTTCTTAAAGATTTTCTCAATTTCATCTTAAACAGCAAAAATGTTATAAGAGGCTTATTAGAAATAACCCCCTGTGTTATTTGTCTCTAGTAGCACATAAATATAAAAGTCAAGTTACTGAGTAGCTGAAAAGAAACAGAAATGAGAACTTGAAACAAAGAGTTTTAGTGATGCCAAATTATAAATCAGAAAGTTTTCAAAAGTTCAGGAAATTCAGGAAAATTCATTTTGGGAGGGAGGGGGAGCAGGGAGGGGAGAAGAGAAAAAAAACTTTATAAAAGGTACTAAATCATCTGAAAAACAGAGCTGATTGCATTTTCTTACTTCTTAAACATGATTATATTCCAGCAATTTACCTTTATTTGGCTGTAAAAAAAAGTACACCCTTTAGTTTGTTTTACTCCTTTGTGGAATTGTCTTTGTGACAAATTTCAACCTCGCCATTTGTGTTCCTTCCCCCACTTCATTCCCAACAGTATTTTTAAGCACTTCTGATTTATTTTCTTAAAATTTTGCCTTCTTCAAAGGAGTCACTATTTGAAAACTCCATGAATTACAAGGAATAGTAATGTGTCCCAATGGTAGGAAAAATGCCATGAAGTACAAACTACTTGTATTAGGTGGTAGTTTGAACTTAATGGCAAGTATCACATGACACATTATTTAGCAGCTTGGCTGATCGTCCCCCCTATTAGGTATTTTTAATGTGCATGTCTGGAAAGGGACCTTCTGTGCACCTTTTACTGAGTTGTAATTTATTCCACTCTTTCTTTTAGACCAACCATTCATAGTTTGATCAGTAGTAGATTTTGTAATGTCATTGAGAATTTCTTGAAACTTTTATGGCAATAAGCTTCAAATGGTTGAAACGAGACTGTTGAGAAAATGGTAAAGTAAAACAAAATGCTCTAGTTCTGCATTTCTGCTTTGGTTATTTGGAGTGATTAGAGCTTCAAACCTTGCCCTCTGGGAAAAGAAAACAGTAGGAAAGGGAGATATTGGTGGATATTGTGATGTTGATAAATAGATACTGATTAGACTGTTTTACCTTCTGCTAAATATTCAAGACTTTTTTTACAATGTAGCCTTATCTAAAATAGTACAGAACTGTTCACAGCAAAGTTGAGATGTTTACACCTGACATCTGCTTTGCTGTAGTGTTGACAGACCCAACTTAAATTTTGTTGTATACATGAATATTTTCCTGTGCCCAACAATTTAATCAATGTAAAAAAGCTTAGTGGAAAGTTCAAGTGTCATTATTGTTGAGAACAACATAATGAAAATATATTTGTGTCTGATACTTGGCTCCTACAGAGTCTTGTAAGCTACTGAAAATTGATAAAAATAATATGACTTAAGAAACCAGCAGTGTAGGACCTTCAAAATACGAGGCTCTGTAGGATGTTACATTTAGAGAGCAGCTGCTGGTAATGGATTTTTTTCCAGAAAGAAAATTACCAAAATAGTCCTCAACTTTTATGTTGGTAATTCTGTTCTGTTTTACTGCTTCTAGTGTTGGTAAATGGGTTTATTGCACACAAACATTTGGACTTCATTACAAAATCATTTGCCTGAGCCAAAACTAAACATTACTTGGATTTGATTTTTTTCCACTTTAAGAACATTGTCACTAAGAGTTTTTTTTCCTTTGAACTAAAATTAGCAAAAAGCAGATCTCCCAAGAAACGAAATTGCTCTTGTAAAGGACTGATACGTAACAATATATATAATATTTTCAGATATAATATGTGCACGTGCTTAGCCCAGTCTGGAAGAAGATACTTCACGAAATGATTGCTCTGCTTTGTATTTTACCTGTACATTTTACCAATACATATGCTGTTAGATTTTGTTGAATTCATTATCTTCTGAATGATTACTTCATTTTTTTCCCCTGATTTTATTAAGTGCTGCATGGTAAAAGAAAACAAGAAATGATTCACTTGTACATTTCTCACGGGGTATCGACACTCATTTTCTGGCATATTTTCTGGCTTGGCAAAAAGATTTTTAGGATTGTATTGGCAGGCAAAACCTAATAACTATAAACAGCCATCTGAGCTACCTAGAACAGCATTCCTATCTTTAATCTGAATATCAAAGGGTAGCCCATATTGCAAAATGTCATTTTGTAACCACTAAGAGATACTTATCATATTTAGGTGCATGACAATGTCCTTACTGTGAAGGAAATTAGGGAAAAGTGTATTGTTTTCATAGTTTAGCCTTACATCATTCTTGATATTTTGCCCTCATAAAGCATGGAAAGAAAACACATTTGCACATAGAGGGCATTCACGTGTTGAAAATGCATCATTTAGTGACTAGCATGTGTAAATAACTTTCCTCTTTCCTGTTGTAAGTTGAAAGTAGTAATCTTAAAAAGTAATAGTATTTCTAGTATGTCTTCTGATATTTTCTCTAGAAGATTGTGATATTAATGATGTGTATTAAAGAGGAAATTTGAGAAATAGCTAGTAAACTGAAAAGATGGGTTGGCTCATTAAATTATTTGCTGTAGTTTTTCAGTATATGAACCCTCTTCCTGCACCTCATCAAACTTGGTTAATGTTCACAAGTGTACTTTGTGTACAATGTACATGTGTGGTACAGTGGAGACAGTTGAAATACTCATTTTGTTTTTAAAGTTTTTGCTTATTTTAATGATTCCTCTGTTAAAGATGGGAATTCTCCAAATTTGACCATTCAGTACAACACATGACTCTCCTTTACTGTTTTTAATTTTGATGTTTCTAGTGTATTTCCCAGAAGTGTCCAAAGCTGAGATGGACTAGAATGGGTGATATGTTCGGATATGAAGAATAGCAGTTCTTCCTTTTTATAACCTAACTGCTTGCTGCTACCAAATCATGTGTGTTTAAAAGTGTAATGGCATTTTATTTGACATTGTGTGAGACTATCCTTGCTTGTGCTTGGCAATCTGAAGCTTTAGTTAAAACCTGTCACAGCAGTAATAAGGAGAGAAACATGAAAATTTTCTCCAAGTTCTCATCTACCTTAATGCTCTATAAGCCTATAAAAATAGTTTTCCTTTAAAATATTTTCTTATCGACAGTTTTTGTTTGTGCAACAAAGCCCCAAATAGTGCTTCAGGATGTCTTTTAACACAATTATTTTTTATTATCAAAAAGACTTTAAAAATATCCCTTGGAGCTGTACTGAGCTTGACTAGATATCTTAACTGATTTTTTAGAAGAGATCTGACTAAATTATACATAGTTTTTTGCAGAGGATTGTTAGATGATGTTTTTACCAGTATAAACTGGGGTGGTTAATTAACTGGGCTGTTCAGTATTGTTATAAAAAACCAAAGCAATCTAAAATTAATTTAACAAAATATTTCTCAGTTTCTGAAAAACCAAAGGCTAGCAAATACTTAAAGCAGCTGAGACAGTTTTACCTTAATAGAGCATAATGAACACTGTCAAAAGCCATGATCATCTGTGGTTGATGGTCAATGCCTAGCTAAGGAGAGCAGCAAGACTAGGCTGAATGTTACTCTGTCATGCAGGACAGATTTCACATGATGCAGTCAGTAATTCCTTCATAAAATTTCTTTTACATACCTATGTAGTAACTTAACATGTGCAGTTGTATGCCAAAAACCTTTTTGGGATCTTATGGTAGAATGTGAGTTACAAATGTGAAACCACGCTCATGTGACTGCCGGTGCTGATATTTTCTTATGTCAGATGCATGTAGATTTGTCAGCTCCCCTCACCGGTGCATATGCATGCTTACTTACACAGCCTAGCTTAAAGGACTCTTAAAGGACTTCCCCAAATCTGTCTAGAACTTTAATCCCTTACTTGGATTTACTGCAGAAAGTAGTGGGTGTTTTAATGGCCTGATGTTAATACTAGACCAATTTTATTATGAAAACTCAGAAGAATATTGTGGAGGAAGCAGGAGCATTTACTTGGGTCTTCATTTAAATTTGTAGATCAGTTAAAACGTTTTCAGCATGAAGAAAAATTCTATTTATTTTAAATCTCTGAAATATGTTTCAAATTGAGCAAAAGTGCTTTTGTCCCTTAGTGGCTCCATACATGATCTGCACAAGTGTTTGTGAAGACAATAACAGGGCAAAGGGAAATGGATGCTAATAAATCAATTGGCACTGTCAGTTCACTGTTTAATGTTCTCTAGAATACATAAGATTTATCACTGAGGAATTGTAGAATAATGGTAGTGTATGGAAACAAAGTCCACCAGGGAGATGTACTACATCATTCGGATTTAGCGCTGCCATCTGCTTAATAGCATTGAGATGACTGCAGAGGTACTTATGATCAACCATTCATAGCAGTGACAGATGCTGCAGAGAGTTAACATGCCAAAGAATGAGGTTTGTTACTAAAATTCAGATTATATGACAAGGTTGCCGAGAAAGGGGGCTGGGTTTGTTACCTCTCCAACAACATTAAAGGCTTACTGTGTGCTTTTAAGTTTACCATCAAGAGAGAATGGCTAACACAGTTACTGTAGTACAAAAAAATGTGGAGAACCCCATCCGTCTGCTTCATGGCACTCAGAAGTTTCAAATAACTCCTTTAGGCTTGTCTGCTAGTATTTAAAACTGGATACTTCTTTTCCTGAAAAAAAAAAACCACCTGCTTTTATCTAGCTTTCTTGTAGGTTTTTCTTACCTACAACAGATCAGCAGTTTCAACTATAAAAGGAATAGTTTGTATAACTATATGCCTCTGTCTGTTTAGGGGCAAAAGTAGTAAGTCATTGATGTAGTAATGTAGTCATTTTGTGTTTAATTAGAATTTATAATTTGAAAGCTGGCTTAGGTCTTCAGTCTTGGTGATCTCACCTTCACTCCGTTGCAGAAGAAATTAATCTAAACACTGATATAAGGGGAAATATTAGGACTTAAGGTAATTGCTGGCATTGTCTACAGCATTATGCACTGTTTTTTGGTTTCTGCACTTACTAATGCTCTAGATTTCTCTCGGCAACAACCATTGTGCTATTGGCTTAAACATAGTGTTTCTCAGTTGCTCTTCTTGCATATCTAATAATAATTGCTACCATGTCAAATTATACCAAAACGTGATACATTCCAATACCTGTAAGTTGCCTGTACACCTTAGAGCCATCCAGTCAAGCTAATCTCAATTGAGGGAATTGGCAAATTCTCTTCAGAACACCTGTGTTTATTCAGTGCCTCTAGTTTACTCTGTGTTTATTGGTTAATGTGTTGGGAAGTGAGAAGTACATGCTGCAACTTTATTTTAAATTATTTATCTAAAAGCATAAAAAGATAAATGTCCATTGGTAATTCCTAAGCATGTTGAAAACCCAGTGTTACGAATGCCATGCGGTGAGGCCTTATTCTTTACCGTTGTTTCAACGGTGATTGATTCAAGACATAAAATTTCTTTAAAGTAGGGAAGACTATGCAAAAAGACCCCATGGTTAAAAAGGAAATTTGTTTCGTAGCTTGTGGTAGTTACTTAAGAACTAAGTAACTGGATATCAGGTTGAAAAGGGGACTAAAATAAAACCACCTTGAAATCTGGCAGTGGCTGTTGTTCAACTGATGCCTAAATAATACAACTAAATCGGTTTGCTAAAATCCTTCAAATTTCTACATCCCTGATTTTGTGCCACTCCAGTTTGTGCACCTTAGTTTTGAGAGAAGCTGATTCCTAGTATGTAGTTCTTGGCAAGATCCTCCCCATTTTCCACTAGGAACTCAAATTTTCAGATGTATTCTGAAACTGTGCTTAGCAGGCATACGAAAGATGACAACATTGCTGTTTATAAGAGAAGGATTTTCATGAAGAGCTGCGTCTATGGATTTGAAATTGGCTTACGGAGGTGTTGCTATTGGTATTTGAAAGTTAATTGCTAACATTTTGTTTGTGATGCTCAGTGTTTTAAATTTACATTGTTAAGTTTGTCAGCAATCATGCATTTCCAGGGTGTATAAATATGCATTATATGTAAAACAGTGTCTGTTACTGTAGCTTTTCAAGATGTAATTCTCTGGATTTTAATGCTAGTAGCTGTTTGTATTTCATGCTCTGACTTATAAATCAAATCAATCCATAACAGTTTGATTTCTGGGGATGGTGCAAATAGCTAGTATTTTGCAATTGTTGTTGCTTATGAACACCTGGTATGTCCGAGCTTTATTGGAGGTTATAATTCTGCACAAATAAAGCCTCAGAAGCATTAGCATAAACAAGCTAATGTATCTTTTAACTGAAAATCCCTGCCATGTGGTTTCCTGCTTAATTTTTATGCTCATATTATTGGAAGAGATTATTTTCTGCAGTTTTTCAGATCTAGTTCTTCAGGTTTAGATAGATCATTTTCCTTTTTTGTTACCTGTTAAAATGTGACAAGATAAAATATTCAGAAGTGCCTCGATAGCAAGATAGTTTTATTTCTGAGTCTAGCATACATGCTTGAATTTTTTTTTTAAATTGGTTTACAGAAATCTGGTCTGAAACCTCATTAAACCAGAATAAGACTAAGGCAATTCAAGTGTAATGATGGAAGAAACTTATCTTTAAAGGAAAAATTAATCTTAACATAAGTATATCACATGCTGCACTCACAGCAAAAGTGGAAAAGGTTTTTAGAATCCTCATCGTGTTGACATTAGTAGATTACTTCACTATTTAAGAAACGTTAGGATTACTTTTAATTTGTACTAATTATACTTAGTAAAATGCTTTTTAGATACAAAAAATTTTGGTTTTCTTCATGGCTTTGCTATTAAACTTTATGACTATGCCTCAGTGTTTAGAAAACAAGTGAAAATGCGTTTAAAAATAAATTGAGACCTATTGGAGAAAACTTAGAGGTGTTATAGTAGTAGAAAAAGTAGTAACATGAAATTTTAAGTATTTGAGAAATCCAAAAAAGGAATTATTTCATAAAATTAGATTATTCATTTTGCATAATGGGTTTAATTTTACTTAGGTGATTGTACAGCAGGTTAAACTGGGTGCTTGAATTACCACAATATAATTATAAGAGGATGAGTATTTGTTAGGACTTTTTTTAGAATTTTTTCCTTGACTGATAACACAGGTGAAAACAGGAGAAATGGATAGGTCAAATAAGATCTTTTTAAAAGTCCTTAATAGAAAAACTCATTAACAGTGAATATTTTTGAAATATAACTACGATATAGCATTTAAATGGTAACTTGTGGAATTGGTCATAGCTTAAAAACATTGTAATTATTTGAGGGCTTCAATTTAATTACAGTATGTTTTCAAGAAAAAGGGTACTTTAAGCTTGGGTGATGGAGGTTACAAAGAGCAAGGAGAGTATCCAGTTGCTAGGCCTCAGCAGGATGCTGCAGCAGTGCTGTATTGTCTTTGGAGACACAACTTGGATAATCAGGCTTTCAAATCTTAAAAATTGAAGTTATTATTCATTTAGAAATAACTTTTCAAATGTCTTGCATAATAAAATTTCTACCAGTTTCATTAAGAGATACCACAATAAGGAAGAGAGACCACATAGTCTCTCTATGACTAGAGAAAGGACATCATAAATTCACGCTTGCAGTAGACAGTGAAGAATATATATATAAGGAAGATTTATTTTCCCTGGTGTGGGGTGGAGAAGGAACTTCACTGGAAACTCACACTTTCTTGGAAGCCAATGTCTAGTTGAATGGGAGAGGCATGAGAAATCAGATTTCATCAGTTCAGAGCATATTTTTGTCACAGAACACGTTTTTGTAGATGAAGATTTGACACTATTTTGCTCGTTGACAGTCAACATACTATGTCTGCTTACTAGCAGCAATTGAAAATTGCAGTTTTTTCTCTTAGACTATCCTTTCTGGTTTTGCTTTCAAGGAAAGAAAAATCTTGCTTCTTTCCATTGGTGAGGAAATACGTATTTAACTGGGCAACTTTAGAAAAGGGAGATAGTTGCAGGAAAACTTTAAATTGGTCTTATTTTTTTCTCCCGCTTGTATTTTATTTTAGAAGAAATACTGGGAGCTGTAAATTCTACTTTTAAGCATAATTTTGGCATTATTTAGTAAACAGATGATGAAAAATACAGTTTAGTAACCATAAGAATTTGAGGTTTATCGTGGTGTAATTGTCAGGTGCAATGTACTTGGAACATATATATTCATAAAAGTAGTAGAGCCCACATAAGCCCAGCAAACAAGTCTTAGCAGTTAAGTGGATTGACTTCTTTAACACAAGAGGAAGAGGTCTGCCTTACTTTACTTGGAGAGGCTAGGCTTGAACCCTGCCTGTGTAAGGGGCACTAGAGAAGCACAGGAAAGATCTCAATGGCAATACATTGCTTTTAAGATCTGTCAGATGCTTATGATTATGCAGCCCTGAAAACAGTTAAATATAATCTCTTTAACCAAATACATTCCTTGCTGGCACTTTTATTATTTTTGAATTATAATCATATAAAAGTGGGATGGAATGATATTTTTTCTCTCAAATGCTCTTCAATTTCAACTGATGAGTAAGGGTAGCAAATTTATAGAAAATGATGAAAGTTGTACTACTCCTTCAACAAATTAGAAAGACAAGAAGGTATGTTGTATATCTTACTGAGTAGTATTTCTAATGACAGAATGGTGACATACCGTCTGTGCAGTTTTTGTGGATGATGATGTATTAAAGGCACTGTTATCTTGTACTCCAATCTGTGACAAGTAACATCATTTTGGATCTCTAACATCATCTTATGCAGGACTCAAGAGGGATAACCAAGAATTAGACGGAATAATACCCACAGCTCTTTCCAGTATTGCAATGGATAATCTAAAGATTTTGACTGATACCTGTCAGATCTTCATTATTCTCTGCTGCTTCCACTGTCCTGAGTATTCTTGTCTGTTTGGAGGGAAAGGGGGAAAAAAACCGCTTCTTTTTCCAATGTTAATGTTCATGTTGATTCACATCTCTGTTCTCCATTTAGCAGTTGGAACACATTTGGTACACACCTGGATAGTTTAAGACATCTGGCTTAGTTTTGTCTGATAGCAGTCTAGTTCACTTCCCACAAACTGCTTTGCAATCCAGACAAATGTGATCTGGGGATGGCTGGGAGTTGTCGTTGGTTGCCCAGTCGGCAACCAAGCACCACACAGCTGCTCGCTCATCCTCCCACACCCCGCCCCCCAGTGGGATGGGGGAGAGAATCTGAAGAGCAAAAGTAAGAAAACTCGTGGGTTGAAATAAGAACAGTTTAATAATTTAAATAAAATATACTACTACTACTAATAATAAATTGTAATGAAAAGGAAAACAATGAGAGAGAGTAAGAGAAGAGGACAAAACCCAGGAAAAACAAGTGATGTGACCCCTCACCCCCCGGGAGGCCCAGCCAGTCCCCAAGCAGCGATCGCTGCCCCCCCCCGGCCAACTCGCCCCAGTTGATATACTGAGTATGACGTCAGTGTGGTATGGAATATCCCTTTGGCCAGTTTGGGTCAGTTGTCCCGGCTATGTCCCCTCTGAGCTTCTTGTGCACCTGGCAGAGCATGGGAAGCTGAAAAGTCCTTGACAAGTGTAAGCACTGCTTAGCAACAACTAAAACATCAGTGTTATCAACATTCTTCTCATACTAAATCCAAAACACAGCACTATACCAGCTACTAGGAAGAAAATCAACTCTATCCCAGCCAAACCAGGACACAGGGACTTGGTTTCTAATTCACTGGCCAAACCAAAATGCTGATGTTTATGCAGCCTGAATTTTTAGTTTTTCTGCTGGTGCTTTCTTGTTTGATTTTAGCAGATTTTTGACATTTTATTTAGCATTTCCCATGTTTAGGAATGGATTGTTGCTGTATTCTATTCATAGTTTCAAGGTAAAGCCACAGGTCCCTGCTGCTGCTGTTCCTGAAAGGAAGCCTTACTTGTACTGTGTGCTTCAGTCACCTCTGCTACTTGCCATTTACCTTTCCTGTTTTGAGGGATGACTCATGGGAGTGGAGTGGGGAGAAAAAAAGACAATGAGTTCACAAACACCAATAACTGGACGTTTCAGATGGTAAAACTGTTAGCTTTAGGGAAATGTGTAGAGTTCTGCTAGAAGTGAGTACATAGACATAGTTCTGTGCCTGGTAGGTGTCACCAGAATGCAGATGCCTCTGAGAGCATTTCAGTGTTCTACAGAAGTGAAATTTACTACAATTTCTGCCATAAAAAGTGATTTCTAAATAGTGATAGCTAAGGGAATCCTTGAGGGGGCACTCTGGTCATCTTTTAAGATTATAGGAAATAGATTTGCTATTTGTATTATCCATATGAGAGTACAATAGGATATAATTTAAGGAAGATTGCATCATTTCTCTGTATGTAATAAAGCTTTCACATATAGGTCTCAGTTGCTTTCTGAGATCGTTACCTGTTTTACAGACATAAACTGAGATGCAGGGATGAGAGTATGTACCAAAGAAACTTCTGCTAAGAAGTGGCAGAACTGGACATTAAATAAAAATTCTTCCGCAAGGTGCAAGAAAAGATGTGGATCTCCTCTTGATATCCCGGTTTTATGCTATCCTGCTGTAAGCAGGGTAATGCTTCTGATCCACAGAAGCATTAAGAAGAGATACTCCACTCAATGTTCAAGACAATTATGGAGATACGAGAAGCTTCACTACAGTGATTATTGTCTTGACAATAACATTTGGGACACACTTCTTCCTGTTTACTGGTGACAGATGCTTTTTGATACAAGAAGCAGCTGAGTGTGAAGATCTGGTAGGAATGATAAAAAGAGGCTTGTCCTTGTGGAAAAGTTCTGTTCAGATGTGATCATATTAGTCAGGATCTATCATATAAGACCTCTTGCTAGAGAGATCCTCATTTGTTCTTTCTACTTCGCTGTTCTGTGCAACCTCTGTGTAGAAGGACAAAGGTGATACGTGGAGCTACTTGGCAGAACAGGAACTGTTTGTTTCAAAGGTTTTTTTTTCTCACTTTCTGAAACTGCCCTGGCTTCTGTTTAAAGGGATCAGTCCCAAAGTTACTTGTAATACCAATGTGCAAAAGAAAAAGCAGATTTTTTTTCCCATTTTTCCCTAGTAAGCATTACTAGAAGCTGAACTGGTTGCAAAAGCTGTTTTTCATCACTGAAGGGGAAGAAGGTTTTCGTTCACTCAGTGCTTAAACCCAGTAACTAGGCTTGTGTGCTTAAGCCTGGGCTTTTCCAGTAAACTAGAAGCTTTCAACCAGAGACCTTTTACCTTCCCCTTAGCAATCAGGCTGCCTGCCATACTACTTTTGTTTCAAACAAGAAATGGCATAATGCTGATTCTAAAAGATGCCTGTATCAAATCTAAAGAGCCGTGGCAATCACATTCATTTATCACGATGTATTTTGACTACCTTTATGCATTTTTTGGAAACACTGTAGAACACTTGCACTCTGTGGTTGACATGCCTGTTCTAGGATTGTCCCAAAAATAGCCTCTAATGACCTATTCTGATTATCTTCATGAGTGTTAGGTTGAAACCCTACCATTCTGTTGATATCTGTCCCAAGAGGATATTCCAGCATCTCTAGACAGAATAAGCTAATAGTTAATACAGTATAAAAGGTAAGAGTTCCTTAAGACTTAACCATCATGTTAAAAGCAGTTACTGCTATTTGGTTTTTTCATAAAGACTTGTTCTTCTATTATGGTTCATCAAGATACTTTCAGAAACAATCAGCTTAGCAGAAAAGCCTGAGAAATTCAGGTCATATTCCACAAGGCCTTTGAAGGTTTATGAATACCTCTAAATTAAAGTATTTTAAGACATTTCTCATAGCACAGTGGTTCTAGAAAAAATGGCAGGAAGCTTTCCAGTCCTCTGTTTTACTAGATAAAAAAGCTCCTCTAAGGCTTTACTTCATTAGTGATGCAGTGCTAAAATCTGAGGTTGCTCTTCTCTATCTCAGGCTGTTTCTTGAACAGAGAAAACAGGCACTTCCCCCTGGCCTTATTTAAACTACTTAAGCCTCACTTCACACTTCCTCTAAGCATTGTAGGATTAATGCCCAGCCCTCAGCAATTAGAAGTGACATACTTAAGTTTATTGTTGTTTGCTAATCCTTCCATACCATTAGGTGGTTCCAGGTTTTTATGTTGACATGGAAAAATCAAAGCATTTATTTCTTTGCCATCTGTCTTCTCTCTTGTCAGCCCAAAGACTTTGTGCTGGAATGGGAATAAATATGAGTAGATATAAGCAAGGGCTCTATATGTACAAGATCTGATTCACATCTGATACTCCAGTGTTGATTGCACTTATACTGTTTACTTTATGATTAGGAAAATGCTTGAAAACTCGCCTGACTATACCACTTAATGCAATTATCCATCTACAAAGTAGACACCACAGAACTTTCAGGTACTGCCCTCATCTGCTGCTAGGGAGAAACTATTTGCAGGCAACTGGAGAAGTAAGGAAAAATTAAGAAAGGAAAAATTAGGAAAAGAAAATTGAAGAAAATGGCCTCAAGAAGACATTTCACATCTTAAAACATACGAACTCAAAGCAGACTCGAGGTTTAGTCTTGCTGGGTTAAAAAGGAAGGGATCCATGGTATGTTTTTTACCTTGTTCTGAAAGGTAAAGGGAGGCACATGAGGTAAAGAACCTGTTTTGTGTTTTTGCTCTCCTTTCTCTGAGAGGAAATGAAAGGAATAGGAAGAAGAGGGTTTTCCTGCCAGAATAAATCGATTAAAGGGAAATACAGAGTTTGAATAGTCTTCAGTCAGAATGCTGAGATGCCAGAGAACACATATTAAAAAAATATAAATGTCAAGGATGCTTTTAAAACAAAAATTGACATCATACCTGCTGTCCAGAGGAAGATTTATTTAATATAGCTACTTAATTACTCACAATAGAATTTACCTCCACTGTCTCAGTTAATGAGTTCAAAGGTACAATTTACAAAGAAGTTTGATATTGCAGGTTCCTTTGACTAAGTTTCCTTTTAGCAGGTGGTTGGTTTGAAGAAAATACAGTTCTGTAAGCTGTAACTTCATATACAGCACTGTAATTCCTCCAAAAAAGCTGAGATACCTTGGTTTTGGCTGTGAACTCCATGGGCTATTTTGTTACAGCTGAAACAAAAAAAAAAATATCTTTTAAATGTTTTTTTACCCAGAACTCCTTACAGTTGTCTCTACCCTTTTCTTTGGATCATAGTCTTTAAGTTGTCTTATCTGAAGTTTTGCATTTGTTTAACATACAGTTGAATTGAGAGAGCGTTGGCATTGTTCATAGAGCACAAATGAAAGTGCTCAGAGTGTATTGAATTGCACTAGGCAACATTACTTCACATTATAACTTGTACTTTTTAGAAAGATTATTAATTTTGATGGGTCATGATATATTTTCAGTATAAATAAAAGATTTTTCCTTTCTGATGTTTATTCGTTTTGCAGTTTATACCCTGTAAAATGAGTCATTTTTTGTTTAATAGGTACTTTAGGTCTATGAAATAAAACCCTGCGAAAGTCATTCTGACAGGATTGGCAGATATGGGGATAGGGCTCAGCTGCTATAGGCTTCTAAACTTGATGACAGCCTTAAAATAAATAATCAAGTACTATGTGGAAGGGTAGTTGAATGTCAGTTTTAAGTTGGTTGTCAGATTAAAGGCTGTTTTATCACTGACTGCTGCAGGGCAAAATTATGTTATTTCTTATGCTTCAAACTTTGCCCTTGTTATTCTGGGGTCCTCATCACATGGACTGACAAACCGTAGATAACATTTAGGTTGTTTACAGATACTTTTTTTGTGGGTCTTCATAGTGAATTCTGGTTAAGTTTTTGTTAAGGAAGCCTTATACTAGCAATAACAGATACTCATCCACACTTTCTAGATATGCATTTGCACACACCAGACTTGTATTATTTCTGGCCTGTATTATTTTGTGGTATTTAAAACTTTAGTTGCAAAACCGCCCCCCGCCCAACACAAAGAACCCAAACACAGCAAATTATCTTTGTCTCGTGTCAGTTTAGAAGTAATTGTGATGTGTTATTTGTTTTATATAAATGCCTTACCTGCTAATTCATGTTAAGGCTATAAATTGCCTTTTTTCTCTGATTTTTATTTTGTTAGCAATCTAATGTTAGAAACATTTTGTCAATATTAGTAATTACTTGCTAGTTATCATATATTACAGTGATTTCCTTCTCACTCAGAAGGTAATGACTTGGTAGCATCAGTTTGTATTTTCCAAATATCATCAGCCCTGGGTCTGGCTGTGGTTAGAAAGAAAAGGAAAGAAACAATTGAGACTTGCTTTTGATGTCCTACAAACATGTCAATAGACTTTTGTTCTGTCAATTATATAAAAGACTATACATAGCTATACTTATGTGAAATATGAAAGCATAATGGAAAAATAGTATGTAATAAGGCTTGTCCTTCAGTTTCCATTCAGTGGTCTTAATACAAATAAAAATGCCATTATGAAATGGAAGACTGGTTTAGGCTATGGTTATGGTATTCATACATACTTTGGAATCCTAATGACTTCAGATTTCTACTTTTAACTTTAAAGTTCCTGTTGTTGTTTCTTGTCTGCCTATTAAAATGAGAGCGTTTGCATATGTGTACATTTATCTTGGTTTGAAGACACTGGAACCTATACATGTATAGAAACTAAATAACGCCCTAAGCAGGAAATTGCTTGTCCTTTATTGCATTTTTATCAGTGAATTTAAAGATGCAAAGACAAAACTTTACTAGGCAACAGTAGGCAATGAAAAGCAGTTTATAAGACAAAGGAATTGGGTTCAGTACCTACACCTCCTACTCTTCTTTCATTGGGTCTCATAAGATCTTCAACCTTCCCATCTATAAGTATAATTATAAATACAAAATTCCCACATCCACATTTAACATGGTGGAGCAGGGGCTCAGTGATGAAAAAATCCTAAATGGACGTAAATAGGGTTTATTTTATTTTCTTATTAATGAACAAACAGGACCTAAGCTGTCATTGTGTCACATGAATGCTTACCTTTCTTACCTTAGGGCATGTCTACATCCTTCAAGCTTTCTTCTTTTCAAAGATATAATGTGTAATGATAAGCATTGCTTCTTAAAATGTAACTGCTTTGTTTCTTTTTCTCTTTCTTCTTCCTATTTCCCTCCTCCTGGACAGTGGAGCAGATTACTATGACTATGGTCACGGACTGAGTGAGGAAACATATGACTCTTACGGTGAGTAGCTTTATGAGCTGAATGGCTACAGTAGTACACTGTTGAAAAACGATAATCAAAGAAGAATTTACATAAGGCAAGTGTCAGTTCTGCAGTGGATAACAACTGTTCAGGGATTCCTGCACTGTCAGAGAGCTCCTCATGTAGTTATTGAGAAAAATACTGAAAGAGGTTTATGTGGTCTGTTAGCTAACATAGTCATGTGAAACTAAAAGAAATAAAAAAAATAAAATCTAAATCATGCTGCAAGTACCTTTTTTGTCACATTCAAAGAGATTCAAGGAAAGAAATGGGGGTGTAGGACCTTTTTTCAGGACCTGTTTGCAGCTGAAAGCAAATGCTTCTAGTGCGGCACAACTGGCATTGAAACTTGGTACAAGGTAAGAATATGCTGAAGTTCTCAGCTGAATCAGGGCCAAATTGAGTGCATTTTAGACTTGTATGGTCTTTTTGTATTAGTTCATTTTCATGTATCAGTCTTGGGAAATCAAGCAGGAAGTCATTATGTAAAGGTTAGGAAAGTGCTTCAGGTAGCTAATAGACATGAGGGCAGTGGGTTACTCATATGAAGACAAAACAATGCATAATGAAGCAAAAAACATATGCTAGTGGTAAAGATCACATTTTTTTAAGTTAGAAGTGTGGTAGTGACAGATTTAATTAAAGAAAACTGTTCCGGATTAGAAGCATAAAGCATGTTAAAAGGCACCTTTGCTTAAGGGATAAATGTTAAATCTCCAGCTAGAGATCATAGAATCATGGAATCATTAAGGTTGGAAAAGACCTCTGAGATCATCAAGTCCAACCGTCAACCCAACACCACCATGCCCACTAAACCATGTCCCTAAGCGCCTCATCTACACGTCTTTTAAATACTTCCAGGGATGGCGACTCCACCACTTCCCTGGGCAGCCTGTTCCAAGGCCTGACCACTCTTTCAGTAAAGAAGTTTTTCCTAATGTCCAGTCTAAACCTCCCCTGGCGCAACTTGAGGCCATTTCCTCTCGTCCTATCGCTAGTTACTTGGCAGAAGAGACCAACCCCCACCTCAGATCAGAGAAATATAATCTAGATCACTCAAATCTCAAACATTTGAGGATTGTTAGTACCTAATGTAAAAGAGTTGTAATTCTGGGTAATGGATGCTTCAGTGATTTGTAGTGTTCTAGTTAAAATTTTCCATGGTATATTTCTTGAA
>NW_009226359.1:7681-18728 GCF_000690835.1 Fulmarus glacialis | reverse complement strand
CTGCTGAAAACTAAAATAACCTCAACTAAGTTGTTATGATAAATGCACCTAATACAGAAGTTTGCTCAATGTAATCTGCTTAAACTAATTATTTTGCTTAAGGGGAAAGTCAGTTCACCAAAAGAAGAGGTCACTTGAAATTCCTCTGTCCCCCAGCACTTTCAATTGGTCTTGATAGATATATAGCTTAAATCTTTATTTCAGCATTAAAATAAACTGTTTGCCATTATAAGCCTGATACTTCTAAGACTATTTCATGAATGCAAAATCGGGGGGAAAAAAATGTATGAAACTGCTTAATGTAGACAGAGTTGACTGATGGGGAAAAATGTGGATTGCAGTATTTAAGGCTGAAAATATGGATTTTTCATTGCTTTTGCATTTAAAATTGGTTTTCTATTTATCAAAGCACAGCCACTTAGAATACTAAGTGATGTATTTACTCAAGTTGAGAGGAAAACTATAAATAACTTGAAGAATGATTGTGTTACAGCCATTGAAGTTTTTGCACATACAAATAAACAGTTATACACTTTATTTCTTAACTGTCTGATCCTCAAATACATCATTAAATGCAGAGTTAGATACTAATAATCATCCTTAGAGTATGTAAAGAATATTAGGTGTCTTGGACTAAAATTCATAAGACTGCATAGTGAGCAGATAATTGCCTAGTGCTGGCCAGGAGGAAACTCAGTTTCCCAGGAAGTACCTGAACTTTTCTTGCTCTGAGAAGCTTTGGTGCCAATCCAGAGGATGTAGGAAGAATAGCAGTATTTTTAGGATTTGGAGCCCTGAATGGCACCAAAATGAAAACTGGTAAAAAGTAAGGTGACTCTTTACCCTACTGATTTGACCAATTGCTTGAAAAGAAGCAAGGATTCCCCTTAAACTGTAACCTGCTTTTTACATTTAAACAGTTCCTTGCAGCGGTGCTTAAAAGCTACGATATTTTTAATTCTCACCCCTCAGCCAGCTACTTTTACTGTTAGGCTAGGGTTCTTTTCCTTGCTTAATATAAGCCTTGCTTTCTGTGTGATGAAGAAGCATAAGAGGTTGCTTCTCATGTATGTTACTCTGTTACCAGATTCCTGTGGAACTTGCCTGAGTTTAATTCTTTCAGCCTTACACCAAATTTGAACTTGTTCCTTTTACCTCCTAGGCAAATGTTCTGACCACCTAGAATCATAGAATCATAGAATGATTAAGGTTGGAAAAGACCTCTAAGATCATCGAGTCCAACCTCATCTAAGTATTTAAAAGACATGTAGATGTGGTGCTTAGGGACATGGTTTAGTGGGCATGGTGGTGTTGGGTTGACAGTTGGACGGGATGATCTTAGAGGTCTTTTCCAACCTTAATCATTCTATGATTCTATAATTCTAGATGGTCAGAACATTTGCCTAGGAGGTAAAAGGAACAAGTTCAAATTTGGTGTAAGGCTGAAAGAATTAAACTCAGGCAAGTTCCACAGGAATCTGGTAACAGAGTAACATACATGAGAAGCAACCTCTTATGCTTCTTCATCACACGTTACTTGGGAGAAGAGACCAACCCCCACCTCGCTACAACCTCCTTTCAGGTAGTTGTAGAGCGCGATGAGGTCTCCCCTCAGCCTCCTCTTCTCCAGGCTAAACAGCCCCAGTTCCCTCAGCCGCTCCTCATAAGACTTGTTCTCCAGGCCCTTCACCAGCTTCGTTGCCCTTCTCTGGACACGCTCCAGCACCTCAATGTCCTTCTTGTAGTGAGGGGCCCAAAACAGGATTCGAGGTGCGGCCTCACCAGTGCCAAGTACAAGGGCACGATCACCTCCCTCCTCCTGCTGGCCACACTATTTCTGATACAGGCCAGGATGCCTAGGTATGATATATAACCTAGGCTCTGCAGGCAACCACTTAAATTTTTAAAAATAAAGTAGTTAGGATGAGACCTCTATGAAGAGATTGTGAAACTTGGACCCTTGACTTACGGGATTCTTGTCACCTAATTTCAGATATCTACCATCTGAGGAAGTTACCTTACCATTCAAAGAAGTACAGGGGTTCTTTGACTGACTTTTTTTTTTTAAGTTGACTAAAAAGATAAAGCGATGCCTACATTTTAGATTACCATACCTAGTCATTTGGATTCCACCCTTAGTTTCTGGAGTGCACTGGGTTCACTTGGACACCTGTCTACTTAGGGCAGGGCAATTCTCCAAAAGTAGATAGGGAAGCACACACAGTGTTTTCAGGTGTGCTTGCTTTTGGGGTTTTTTTGTTTTTTTTCTCTCAGGGGCAGTACTCTGATTTGTTTACTTGATTAAAGTGTACCTAAGTACGGTTTTATTATACTCTGCGTTTGGTCTTGTCTTCTCTTTTGTTGTAAATATGCTGCACAGTAGGTCTGATTCTCATTTATTAAGACAATACTTTGCTACATTTTGTTAATATTTATTACCACTAAAATGCGGTAGGATTATGAGGCATTAAATACAGCACAAGCTTTTCACAAACTTACTTTCTTGTCAAAATTCAAACAAGCAATCTCCCTTGCCCTTTTAATTTTTTCATAATCTGCCTTCCTATTTCTTGTGTTTTAGAGGAAGTGTATGTTTACAGTGAAGTCGAATATTGCCCCTAGATTATTAGAAGTCACAGGTGTTTGTAGAGATACTTGAGGCTTTTCACTATTGGATTGCATATTTTAATTAAGCCTAAATTGGTACTGATGCAAAGAAACTTATTTCTGAGGGTAGCTTTTTTGCTTATACATAATTCATATCCTCCATTCATTTCATCCTAGCATAATTATTTGTAGGTCTGCTACTATAGCTGGCATTTCTGTGTATTTACAACAAGCAGGTCCAGCTGAATGCCAGAGCCCTAAATACAGGCCGTTAGCCTGTCACACTCCCTGCTGTTATGTGCCAAAAAAGCATTTGTGGGGTAGCTCGTACAGATGCATTGTACCCAGATTTTTTGATTGAAGTGTAAGACTTCACTTTGTACACTTTGGTTTCAGTAAATAAAATGTCGCTATCTAATTCACAATTAAGTAAGGAAAAAATAAGTGCAGCATCTGAGAACATTGGAAGGGGTCTAACTATATTTTCCGTTCTTGTAGGGCAAGAAGAATGGACCAACTCAAGACACAAGGCACCTTCTGCAAGGACAACAAAAGGAGTCTACAGAGACCAGCCATATGCCAGATACTGATTGTACTGTCTGATGTTGTGAAATAACCAATCTCCACCAGTCCTGTATACTGTTCAAAGTAATTTTTTCTATGAACAATCCCTTTTTATTAAATCAAAGCGCTTAAAAATCTGAATGGATGGACTGAACTTAAAATATTTTGTTGAAAGAACAACCTGGACATAAAGATATGTAAAACAAGGAACTTTGTTATTTCCAAACTGTATTTGAAAAAATAGGTCATCAAAAAAATAACCTTTGATTAACTAGTGTTAAACAAAAAATAGGTTTACTAAATATGTTAGTCCATTCTTTAACATAAGCGTAACCTTTTATTTTAAAGGTTTTCAACAATTTAGTTTATAGTTTTTATTTTCAGCCATTTGCTAGTTTTTCTCTTTGCAAACATGCGTAAAAAGGGAAGCAAATTACAAATGCCAATAATGTCGTATTTTGTAACTCAAGTCTTGAAATGTTCTGTAGTGTTAAGCAGAGTTTTACCCTTGCTTGATACTAAATAAACTTTTGAAAGAAAATCAGTGTGTGTGAGATTAATTTTATGCTTTATCTTATAATAAAACTTCATAAATAGTAGTAAACAGGGAGAAATACATTTAACAGTGATCAGTATAAAAGGCTCATATTAAACATTGCGCAACTTCTTTAAAAAATGGTATAAACCTAAATGTATATATATATTCACAGTAGATATAAATGCTGTTTAAAGTATCCAAATGGTATGGATCTGCTTGAGTGCCACATTAAATCAAAATATTTTTGTTAAAAATGGTTTAAAATAGCTAATGAATTTTCTGAAAAAGATGTGACTAGTTTTCATCTTGTTGAGCATTTTTTCACTAGTGCAACTTTGGAATTTTTATGAGAATTTTGGTACGTTAATGACCACCTCGCTCCGTGCTGGAAGCAATAAACACAAAGCTTTTAAAGACTTTCTGACTTGACTAATTGAGGTCGCTTTCGTCAGAGGCAGAGGATGTGTAACCCTTAAAACGGTCTTCATTTGCCAAGGTAAATAATCAAATAAGATTTTAATCTCACTTAATTTATCTTAATATAACCAATAAAACCAGAAACTTAGAAAATTTCATTTTAGAATGTAGGAAAGACCTTAAGGACACCTAAATTCTCCTTTTAAAACATTTAATTTATATTAGTAATCTAAAAAGCCTTAGCTTAGCTAGTTAAATTTGGACAAACTATTCCCTATTAAACAACTGTAAAACCTCATAACCAATAATTTGTAATATATTATTTTTCCATAAATTCTAGTAACTTAAACATTACAAATGTTATCTAAAGCTTTTTGTTAATCATTAAGTTTCTATTAATTATAGTTTACATTGTTTTGTTTAGTTTTTATTTGAAAGTCTTTGAAATTTAGTAAAACTATCTTTTTTCTCTTGTCAGGAAACCCACCTCCTTGGACAGCCAAGAGAACTAAAACCTTAATCTTCTGATGCTTTGGTAGGTATCTTTACTCATCTGTGAAATTATTAGAGAAATAATGGCGCTTTTGATCAGGTCCTTAATTCTTTATGCCCAAGGCTTTAATTTATGTAATGATTACAGGTACTGAGCTGAAGGCCAGCAAAAATCATTGACTGTGTTCAATTCTGGTGGGAAAGGTCTTAGTTTAAAACTCTCATTAAACAGGACATTAAATTGTCCCAGTGTGTGGACACTGTTCTCTGGTTGTTTGTTTATTGAAAGGTATAAGTAGCTTTGACAACATTTCAACCAATTAAGTGTTTCATTGGACAGAGGAAAATGAAAGAAAATGAATGCAATTTTATGCTAGTAGTGTTCAAATGGGAACTTAAAGCTCTAATCTAGTCAGCAAATGTGTCTAAAATGGTTTTCCAAAGCTACAGAAAGTATTTTGTAGAATGATTTTCTAAGTCAAGCATTTCTGCACAAGGAGCAGACTGATTTTTGGCACAAATGAAGGAGAACAAGTCCACTGAGAAACATTAGCTGAAGAATAGCTAGCTCCACTGTTTCTGGTGAATTAAATATATATAACAAGAAATAATTTAACAACTGTATTTATGCTCAGATTGCATATATCTTAAATAGAACAGTTTTTTTCTTTATTTCCTACTTGGAATGATAATTCTTCCTGTTACCTCATGATCTTAATGCCTTTAGTTGACATGACTTAGATAAATACAGCTCTATACTTTAAAATATTGCATACGTTGCACTGCCTCTGTATACCACAGTAAATTTAAGAGACTCCTGTCACCGGCTAAAGGAACTTTTTGTACTTAAAAAATGGCTTTAGAACAATTTTGAGAGTATTTTAAAGATTTAAAGCAAAGGACCCTTTTAAGGTTAGGAGAGCTTGGGGAAGATTTCTGCCCTCTGGGGCTCAAAGGGCAAAGATTTGATATCAGCTGCTAAAACTGCTATGGCAAAACTGAGTATATAAATATCTTTTAGAAATATTTATAACGGAATTGACCAAATCTCTACTTCTGTTCACATCTTAAATCACATAATATGATGAGTTACATAAGTCATAGCAAGTTTTCATTTGCAAATATGAAGCTTTATATTAACCATATGTGATGAAACTTGATAGGTTGAAAATAAAATATCTAGTAGCAGGGATGGCTAGTAGACGAATAAGTGAATCAGAAGTGAATTCAACCTTCTGTAATTTATCCAACTTTTTTTTATGCCATCTTTCCTTAGTGCCTCCTATATGGAGGATCAATGTATCAGCATGCATTTGTGCCACTTTTCTGCTACTCTGCCCTGAAGTCCTATAAATCCTTAAATTGTTCCAGGTTCCCTTTTTGGGGAGGAAAAAAAGTGTGTTGCTGTCAAATCATGTAGAGGCTGTTTGGGTGCACCATTGTGTGACAGGATGTCATTTGACTGGATGTTGCGGGTCACATGAGTAAATTAAAAGAAAATTCCCCTCCTAAGAGCACACCCATCCTATGGTCAGAAGTGATTGTTTTGGTCATGTGCCAGACGTGCTTCTGACAGAAGATGGAGTCGTCTGTGGCCATATGATGCTTCAATTAAGTAGCTGTGGCCCACCTTGACAGAAAAATTAACCATTCTATTCCAATTTTATTTGTTCTTTTAATGAGTTGCAAGATCTAAATTTGATACTGCTAAGAAAAAGGTCTGCATATGTTGAGCATGACAGTAGTATGAATTTTAAATCCATTAAGTCTTCCTTTTTCCAATGTTCCACATTGATACACCTTATTTCTCCTAATAAAATGTGTTTCCATACCTATTCAAAAAACCAAGTTGTATCAATTCTCATGTCCTATACATGTGTGTACAATAAGCTACATCAGTTCAAACACTGGTATTAGATATTCTTAGAAACTACATATTTGCAGTACAAAAACTGTCTGGTGACAGTTTCTGAAATAACATGCGCTAGCATTGTGTTCTGCTATTGCATTTCTGTTTTGTGGGGTTTTTTGGGGGTTTTTTTGTTTTTCCTTTGGAGTAAGCTATGCAAAGAAATCCATTAGGTTTTGAAGAAAGGGAAAAATAATCTAAAAAGATCCCTAAATTAAAAAAAAAATCAATGTAAAAGGCAGCCTTTCTTTTATTGGGACAAAGTAACCTAGAAGTGTTTATCCATTCTAGTAGGATTTTGTGTTCTGACACTGTCAATTTCTGTGTGTTACTGGTCAAATGAGTAATGTTAATGATTATAATTAACCATATAATTACTTTGCCTTTATTGAACCTTTTTATCACATTTGCACTGCATTTCAATGATAGTTTCTGCAATGGTTTCCATAAATCTGCATGCATTTATTATATGTATAATTGCCTGATCCCACTGCTTATAATCTGACAGTCTTCAGAGAATTCATAGTTGGTAGTCTTGGGATGTATACAAATAAATTATATTTTGCTCTTTTTCAGGAACTTCTGCCATGTTAATTATGGACTGCTTAGAGCATTGTACTTATCCGTGTGCCTAGACAACAATGAAACAGGCTACGGAGTATGAAAACCCTGTTCTGTATTTCCTGTATTAAAGCCTTAAAGTGTATAATATTATACACTTTTTAAAATGATTAATTGTATATTTAAACTCTTAGTTGTTTAGTGATGCAACAATGTTTTATTTGGAGCTCAATAAAGAATTTTCATCTAAGTTCCTGTTACAAAGCAATAATGCAGCCTCATGTTCCTTTTAGTGATTCGTTTTAGCCTTATGCAGCAAGTGTAAGAGAGAGTGTGTGAAGTTTCATGACTAGAATTTAAATGCTTTTGGAAATAGCTTGTCTAATGTATGAACAACATGGATAAGTTAAAATGAAGATTGGTGTTTTATGCTGAAGCTTTTCGTAATAGCTAATTGTAAACAGGTCTACTCAAAACAAGACTCGTGGGTAGAAATGCTACTCCAACTTCCATTTCCTTCAGAAACTTGTATAACATGAAGGTGTGTTAATCCCTGTCAATTATACTATGCTGCTTATTCTCTTTCACTTGGTGTTTGATGCATAGAAATGTTTTCTCTAATATACGTTCACAGATTTTCTAGTAGTAGTCTTGGATGAGGCTTTTACACCTTAATAGATCTTGTATCTAACAGTCAAGTCTCCTCAGTGCTTTCTCTGTTTTATATTAATTGTGATTGTGATAATTTGTAACAGAAATAAAATTCTGATAATTTAATTTCTTGTCTTTTTTCCTAAATACTGCTTGCAAAGTATGAGTGTCCCATTCCTCATCAGGTGTGTTTTCATCAGGTGCATCTTTCTTCACTGAATCTCAAATTCATCCGAAGAAAAGCATAATTTGGGTCTGTCTCATTTATTTTATTTTGAAAATAAGCAGTATCACTTAATAGCTTCACACCAAATGCCTCCTCTTCAACATGTATTCATAACTTCTAATACCATATACTGACTATTGAAGAATGGCTTTAAAATTTATGGGGATGTGGAAAAAATTAAGAGTTCCTGTTAACCCTGGCACTGATCAAAGTGTCTTGAGTAAGATACCGCTTTTAATAGATGAAAAACTTTCACAGTGTAAAAAAAAAAAGTCTGTATTTTTAACCTTCAAATATTTAAGGTGATTTTATCAGTTAATCTCACAATCTGGAAAGATTCTCCCTGTCATCATCTCTTACTGTACTACAACTACATTTCTGTAATGTTTTCCACAGCAAGCAATAGTGGTTATTTAAGTAAAAGCAAAATCCAAAAACCTTTGAATAAGCGCAAGAGATGTGTAATAATGGATTCCCTTCAGACTGACAGGCAGGAACCTCTGATGTGAAACAGCACCTAACATTTTAAATGCTAGCCAAGTATAAAAATTGTATATAGATACTGTGGGGGGAATTTAGATAAGCAGAATGCAATTTCACTTGCTGTAATTTGGACTGGACATCAGGATTACCAACACAATCTCATTTGAGGAGTGCTATGAACTATTTAATGAGTGAAGCATCAAGCCTTCCACTCTGGAGTCATGAACAACAGAGCTGCTTAATGTCAATGCTAAAATATTTTGCTAGTGTGACTTATTTTAATATATGACTATCAAAGCTATCTAGTAAATCTGCTAATTTTTCTGAGATCTTGTCTGATTACTGAGTGGCCTAACACAGGAACTGCTAGGGTCCAGTCAAAGTGGGTTGACTGCAGACTATCCAGCTGTTTATCTTCCAAGTACTTTGCTTGATTTTGCTAAAAACTTAAGGACTGGCTGTTTCTGTGCTTTGAAGCCTGGACTTCATTTCTGCTGGTTTTTATTATCACTAGGTAGGGGTTTATGTATTTCTTGTGACTGTGTTTTAAGTGAAATCTGGGTATCATTGGAATAGTTTTGTCATTCACTTCAAGAGACCACGTATATATGTGCATCCTGCCTGTGCTGTCATTGATGACTTTAACCTACAGTGTGAGACAGCCCTGATGCGCTGTTCTGTCATACCTGTTCTACATGACGTTGCCTTAGGTAAAGGTTTTGAGCAAGGACATGAGCCTGCTGCTTCAAATGAATTGTCCAGTCTGCATCACAGTCTTTCCAACAGTGTTTATCTTAATGCGGGGATGTCTCCACAGTTACATACATAATAAATGTATGAAATAATATTCCATGACTGTATGTATTAGAACAAACCTTGAGGTCACGTCTTTAAGTGATGTTGCAGAGCATACTTTTCAATTTGGAACTTCTCATCCTTCTGGGCAAAGGAACTGAAAATAATTTAAAGATCAAAATGTGAAGTTAAATTTAATGTATCTATAATGATTGCTGATAAATAGGATCAAATCTGCCCTTGAGTGGTTTTGCTTCCATTTCTCCACACAGAACTTTGCAGTCTTTTTTAGTGACTTAGCATTATAGTTGGATTTTTGTAGCAGGTGCAAAATTGTGTGCTAAAAGGCCCAACTTACAGTAGAATTTCCAAGTTACCAATGCCCAAGAACCTCAGTACTGTTGCAGCTGAGTAAATGCACACCAAGAATCAGAATATCTTGGACTCTAAGTTTATGAAAAAGAGTAATTGGATGAAGGGGCTGAGAATTATTTTCACAAGCTCAGCAATTTTGTCCAAGACAGCTGCATTTGTTTAATGGGGAGAAAAGCCCCTTCGGTGATAGAAATTATTGAAGGTATTTAGTGTTACAGCAGATATTGCTAAGATGATAAATGTTTGTGCAGCCTCAGATACTTCAATGAGTTTGCAGTGCATTGACCCTTGTCTTCGGGCAGGCTTTCTCTACGATTTCAAGTCAAGAGAGCATCTCTGGCAAACTTGGATTTTAAAAAATATTTAGAAACTGTAGCTGAGGGCAGAAATAAAGCTGCTTTGCTGTGTAGTTCTTTTTTGGGTTCCTCATTGGGAAAGTATTAAGAAAGTATGAAATGTCGACTTTCCTAAAAATAGCAAATTAGGCAACAGGCTTAATGGAAACTTCCACTTTTCAGTCAAAGATATATTTAAAAATTATGGAATTAAAATAATTTAGATTTAATAAAGGTATATGACAAAATTTCTCATGATTTTTTTATATCCAGTAATCAAAATAACTCATGCTCTTTCAAGATAGAAAGCTACTGAGCTAGAATTCCTGGCTAAACAAGGTTCTGCTCGTATTACCGAGAGAAATCAAATGTAAATCAGTCCTTGAAGCTGAGTTTCTGCTTTTGCAAAGCTGAACACTTACCCAGTTCTTTATGCCTAGAACCATTTTGTAGAATGTAGCTTACATGATCTTATCTTTATATTCTTACTGAAATTTAGAATCAAGAAAGTTGTCACCTGAAGTGAAATGCTGGTCCTTTTGTGAAGATAAAAGGAAGTTGTTTTTTTTACTGACCTCAATAATCTGATTTTATTTTTTTCTCCCTCTTATGCAAAACGTAGTGCACTGCTCCAAATACTTACTCAAGCAGCAACCTACGAACTCAATAGTTCGTGGTCTTCTACGGCAAAAGAGTAAGTGGTAACACGTGCTATTGCTCTTCATCTGTTTGTGAAAGATCCTGATGCCCTAAACATCTCATGAAGATGAAACACTCACTTTTTACTCATTTGATAAATTCCCTGGTTTCTTCATTCTTCTAATTAAGAGTTGGGGTTTCTTTATGTGGAGGTAGCTGTTCATAATCTTCTGTCCTTCGAATTATTCTTCTAAAGAGCCCTTGCCAAATATGTTAGATTATGTACACTTGTGTTGTGCTTTAACCCCAGTCGGCAGCTCAGACCCCCAGTGGGATGGGGGAGAGAATCAGAGGAGTAAAAATGAGAAAACTCGTGGGCTGAGATAAAGACAGTTTATTAAACAGACATAAAGCAAAAGCCGTGCACACAAGCAAAGCAAAACAAGGAATTCCTT
>NW_009226359.1:0-7670 GCF_000690835.1 Fulmarus glacialis | reverse complement strand
GGTGTTCAGCCATCTCCAGGAAAGCAGGGCTCCATCACGCGTAACGGTTACTTGGGAAGACAAACGCCATCACTCCGAACGTCCCCCCTTTCCTTCTTCTTCCCCCAGCCTTATATGCTGAGCATGACGTCATATGGTATGGAATATCCCTTTGGTCAGTTGGGGTCAGCTGTCCCAGCTGTGTCCCCTCCCAACGTCTTGTGCACCCCCAGCCTCCTCGCTGGTGGGGTGGGGTGAGGAGCAGAAAAGGCCTTGACTGTGTGTCAGCACTGCTCAGCAGTAACAAAAACATCCCTGAATTGTCAACACTGTTTTCAGCACAAATCCAAAACATAGCCCCGTACTAGCTACTACGAAGAAAATTAAGTCTACCCCAGCCAAAACCAGCACAACATGCATATAAATATTATTCAGGAGTACACAAAGTGACCTTTCAAAGGGGTATTGATTGTGGCATTTAAAAAAATTATCTGCTTATATCTTTGGAGGATATCACCAAAAATAATGAAGTTATTACTACTATGTGAGGAATTCCAATGCCAGACTACTAGATACGCGTAGAAAAAAAAGGTAGTTATCACAGACCATGCCTGTGACCTATGTTTCTCTTACCCCTCTGGCCTAGGATGCATCACTTCAAGTTCCTAACAACAAATACGTGTAAATCAAGAGTGAACTCCAGGGAATAATTGTTGGAATAGTCTATGCCAAAAAAAGATATTTTAAAGATTAGTAGCTATTGCATGGCTTCCCAAGATAGCTCAGGGAAGATATGCTCTGGAATATGGAGGCTTTCCCCCTCCATTCCAGAATTTGAAATCCAAAATGGCTTTTAGTTTTAGATTGCTTTTTAACAACCTATTTTCCCCACCCCCATCCACTTTTCTTTGGTGTCATATGCTTATATTATTTTTTCCATTTTCATTTTCTCAAATCTGTAATGAGTGTAATAAAAAAGTAAACGTGACTCATGACTGCCACCGTAAAACATACCACAAAACTTTACCACAATTCCTTATGCATTTATCCTGCAGTTCTTTCAAGAGGAGTAACTGCCTGTGGATCATCTCTGCTTTCTTGACTTATACTTCCTTAATTCTGTCAATCTTAGAGGGACTTTATTTCTGATGTAACAATAACATAGTCTTCAAGTGAATAATGAAAAGAACTACACACACTTTTCTTATTAATATGCTGTATGAGAAAATCATCACTGGAATATTTTAAATATCTGAGGGAGTTTTCTATTCAAACCATTTCAAGTTAGAGACTCAAGTGCTGTAAAAAAGTGAAACTTAACACTAAACAGAATAAGGTTAATTTTCACGTGTGGGTAATTCTGATCATCATCATTAGTCAGATGACTTCCAATATGCATGTAGGCAGTATTCACCATAGTTTATACTTGGTCTTCTCATTTGATTTCAAGCCTGTAATTAACTATCCTGAAGGGTCTACTGAATTTTTAAAACAATAAGCATTTATATTGTGATATGAACATTGCAAAATGATTTAGTAAAAGCCCAAAGTCCATGAATGTATGTTTAGCAGTGTAATTCTGTAGCAGTCCGTTACTATCTGAAGCAAGAGCATCTTCATCCATGGATTTTTGAGCTGGTGTGCTGGTTTTGGCTGGGGTACAGTTACTTTTCTTCACAGTAGCTAGTATGGGGCTGTGTTTTGGATTTGTGCTGAAAACAGTGTTGATAACACAGGATGTTTTCATTACTGCTGAGCAGTGCTTACACACAGTCAAGGCCTTTTCTGCTCCTCACCCCACCCCACCAGCGAGGAGGCTGGGGGTGCACAAGACGTTGGGAGGGGACACAGCTGGGACAGCTGACCCCAACTGACCAAAGGGATATTCCATACCATATGACGTCGTGCTCAGCATATAAAGCTGGGGGAAGAAGAAGGAAGGGAGGGACGTTTGGAGTGATGGTGTTTGTCGTCCCAAGTAACTGTTACATGTGATGGAGCCCTGCTTTCCTGGAGATGGCTGAACACCTGCCTGCCGATGGGAAGCAGTGAATGAATTCCTTGTTTTGCTCTGCTTGCGTGCACAGCTTTTGCTTTCCCTATTAAAGTGTCTTTATCTCTACCCACGAGTTTTCTCGCTTTTACCCTTCCGATTCTCTCCCCCATCCCACCTGGGGGGAGTGAGCAAGCGGCTGGGTGGGGCTGAGTTGCCAGCTGGGGTTAAACCATGACACAAGTGTACATAATCTAACGTATTTGGTAAGGGCTCTTTAGAAGAATAATTCAAAGGACAAAGATGGTATCTTACTGTGAGAGACTTAAAAAGCTTGATTATGGTTTATAATTGCTTGCACAGGGAGAAAATAACAAGTACTAAATTACTCTAATCTAATAGTGAAAAAAAGTAAGAACTAATGCTGAGTGTAAAAGCCCTGCGGTTTTAAATGAGAAATTAGGCTCAAATGAGAGTGATTAACCACAGCAGCAAGCTACATACAGAAGAATGGGCTTCTGTTGGTTTTCATACATAGCAGACTAGATTGAATGATCTAATAACCATGTCTGAACTTGAAAGTTGTGGATCCATGATTGTTGTATAATAATTCTAACCATCACAAGGAAGCGCTTTTTTCTTTTTTTGATTTGCAGGCTATTAGAGTAATCTGTGAGGATTGAGATGATCAAAATATCTTTTATTAACAAGGATGAATTCTCCATTTCTGTATATATATTATGTATGTATTATGCATGTCGTACTGCTTTTACAAACAGTGAAAGCGATGCTAAGTCGATATTTACTGATATTAACACACCAACACAACTCTTGTTCCTCATGCAGGCAACATTTAGAAATCTTGTATATTGCTGTAGTTAACTTGCAAATTATGCTTTTTGAAAAACAGCATCTACTTATTAAGTTAACAGAAGTCTCTAAATTTTGTTAAAGAAAAGAAACATGCAGGATTTTTCAGTTCTGATTTATGTATCTACAACTGAGATGACCAACTCTTGACTGTTTGCCCAGGCTCCCTTTACAGTCAACCAAGAGAAACAAGCTCAAAGGGTAACTCATCTTTTTCAGACAGAAGTACATTGAGATCAGGTGACTCATCCTCTGAAAGCACCTGGCTCTTCTCCCCTGACTAATCTGGGTGTTTAAACTTATTTGGGTGTTTAAACCTTAGATGTCTGAAGTGAAGCGTGGTGAATCCCACTCATATTTCTGTTCCAAATCCAGCTTTGTTGATACTTTGAAAACAGCAGCAATTGATGGGGTCTGGAAATAAATAGATACTTGGAGAAAATCACTGAAGACAGCTCTCATAGTAATGTGTGTGGAAGATGTGGTTTCCTATTCCAAATAGGTAGGAGTAGGTGAGAGGATGTGTACGTAATCATGTTTGTTACCTGCTGTCTGTCTGTCCTTGTCTCTGTCCTTTCTTCAGCAAAAGTTTTATGCTCTGCTTGTCGTAAGCAGAAGAGGAAGGCAGTCTATTGATTGCTTCTGCTCCAAACGTTTCTGTGACGTAGCCTTCTTAGCACATGTATTTATCAGGACGTTTTCATACTCAGTGTTTGTTTCCAGAGCCTTCCGTTAAACATGGCTACATGTTTTTGTTTGTTTGTAAGCATCTTAAATCTAAGGATTAACTAGAATATTGGCTGAGAAGGCTTGTACAAGAGGGAATTTATGGTTATGTTATAAATGTTAAGTCACTGCTTAAAGGAAAGGTTTAAACGGGATTGGCTGAAGGAAAGTCTAGAGACTAGAAAATGCAGTTGAATTTCTATGCATAAAAACTTAGAACAATAGGAAGTAAAAGATTTCCTATTTCAGTCTAGTGTCTAAAATATTAGTATCCAGCCCCCACTAATAACCATTAAATGCTACACAGAGTAAAATAAAAACCTCCAGTGTACTTATCCAGCTATCCAGAGCTGTTAAAATAAGATTAGCTCTCCCTTGGAATATCTGCAGGAAATCTTTTAACTAGGAAACAGAGAATATGCAGCGCTTCTGCTAATGGAAATCTAAGACTTCATAATTCTGTGGTTCTTAACATTTAAGGAATTCACTAACTTTCAGACACTGTTGTGTTAAGGAACAGGTGATGCATGTAGATCATTTTGCATTATACAGAAGAAGAGCCAAAACAAGCCTGAAATTTATCATGGTTCAATATTCCTCAGAAACTCAAATTTTCCCAGAAAAACATTGGTTTGCAAGAAAATACGTATCGGGAACAAAGTTACTATTTCATTTTAAAATAAATTTTCAAAATGCTTTTTTAAAAGATGTGTATTTTTAAAGCATGACTGTCTCTCGGGACATGCCTGATGTTGCTAGGCCATTCAAAAGACACGAGAAAATCAATCGGGAGGGAAAACAACAACAAAAAAGTAGAAACAAGAATAGCAGGACACTGACACAGAAGTCTCAAACTGTAGTTCTCTGTATTAACATGGTCCGGGGCAACGAGCTCTAGGTGGCCCTGCTTGAGTGGGGGGGGTGGGGTGGATAAGATGACCTCAGGAGGTCCCTTCCAACCTCAACCATTCTGTGATTCTGTAACATAGTAATGCCACTGTGACAGAGGTCTACCTGAACAGAAGCCGTGTCCTGCAATGTATTAACTGTGTCCCCATCCCCCTTCCTCCCCTGCCCCAAACTGGTCTCTACAGGTGTACATCACTCTGTCATATTGTCCAGTATCGGCTCCAGTGTAGGTCCCTGAGGCATGCTGCGAGGAACTGGCTGCCACTAAAACTTCAAACCAGTGACCACTACCTTTGGAGTCCAGCTGTCCAGCTATTTTTTCAATACAGCCTAGTTTTCCAGTCACCTTGGAGTCCATCCAACCACTCTTTGTATCTCCAGATTGACTGCAAGTTTTCCACTCTTGTCAAAGTATGTGACATTGACCGCTCTTTCAAAGTCTACCATGCCAGTCACCACAGAAGGCAACCAGGTTAGTCAGGCATGATTTGCCTTTGGTAAATTCATGTTGGCTGTTCCTAGTTACCTTCTTGTCCTTCACATGCATGGAAATGCGCTTCTGGGGGGATTTGCTCCATAAACAACTCGGAAACCAAGATTAGGCCAGCCAGCCTGTAGTTCCCCAGATCCTCATTCTTGATGATGGACATGACATCTAGGCATCAAGAACATCATTCTTTTGCTTTATATTTGATTTTATATATGTCAGGGGAAAAAAAAGAAAAGCGGGATCAGTCTTCCCCAAAATTTTCCTATATTCTTCATTACCTAGTACACTGGACTAGTTACTCGGCTTTTACCCAACTGAAGGTAGTTGAGACGAACCTAAAACTAGAGAGGTCCTTCCTCCTTTCCCTTCTGTAAAAATGCATAAAGAGGAGGTTAAAAATACACTACATGCTTTCTTATTGTTACTTTTTCTTCTCAAGTCAGTCATGGTAAAAGAGAAATGTTTACACGTCTTTTTTTCTCCCTCAGCCAACAGGCCTGCGACCATTACAACAGTTTTGTTCAGTGCAGTCTGGAAGGATGCTGTAAGAATCTGCAAGCTTTTCAAAGGTACTTACAGTGTCAAGGAGTGTAAATCCCTCATCTTTACAGCAAAGCTTAAGTGTTTCAGGTATTTTGGACCCATATAATCTGATCTTAGGTCTGGACTGTGGTTGTTCGAGGTTCCTTTATAGACAGCTATGATGATAGAAAGCCATGGAAGAAAGGGAGAGACAGGTTTGCCAGGTATGACTTGGCTAGCCTGAGGAACATGAGAGCACTCTTCTCCTATGCTAGAAGCCTCATTTGGTTGCCTGAGGTTAGCTGAAACCTCCTTACTGACCCACATGAACGGTTTTTGAAATAATTGCCGTTGTTAATATAGTAATAGAATTGATTTAGTAATGAATAAACATACTAAAGATGAAGCCTGTGCTCCCTCCTCTGTCTTCTCTCTTATGCAAACACAGACTGTAAGTGAGCTCATTATAAATAAGTTCCGATGATCAGCATACGTTAGCAAGAAAGAGTTGACTTCCTTATGCTACCCCACCACCAGACCCATTACTGTCATTCACTGATGATGCCCTGTCCTGCTAATTCAAGTGGAGGATTGTGTAAATGGGAATGCTGTTAAACAGATAATGCTTGAGAAACAGTGCTACCTATTAATCATCCCTGCAGATCTTTTGTTCTACTGCAGGTACATCTAGAGAGCAGGCAACACTTTCAATTATATGCAGGCATTTATTTTTCAAAGAGTTTCTTAGTATTAAAAAAAACACATCACAAAAATCCAGTGAACCGCAATTTATTATTTACTTTCTTTTGAGCACCTGCAGCATTTCACATCTAGTGGGCAGAACACAACACTGCATTAGTTCTGTGAATGTATTGTTCCTATTAGCTCTGTGTAACAGGCTTTAAAATTTAAAAAGCCTCGGCGATATTTTAGGACAGGCCTCCTGATCAAAAGAACAATAGTCAGAATTTTAAATACCTAGCCATAATATACTATAGTTTGATTAGGACAGAGCAAGCCTTAAAAGATTTACAGCTTTGATTTAGACAGTTACTTGCCCGAGTACAAGTTGCCAGTCTTGAAGCAAATAGAGTTCAAAATTTTGCCATGAGGGTCGTATTTGCAAATCAGGGCTGATATATTTATCCAAAAAAAGCAGATCTCTTAAGCTCATGTGTTGAGATAAAGACAGGGAGATCACTGTGGTGGGCTGACCTTGGCGGACTGCCAAGGTGCCCACCAAGTTGCTCTATCACTCCCCTTCTTCAACTGGACAGGGGAAAAAATACAACAAAAGGCTCGTGGGTCGAGATGAGGACAGGGAGATCACCCAGCAATTACTGGGCAAAACAGACTCGACTGGGGGAAATAAATTTAATTTATTGCCAATCAAAACCAAAGTAGGATAATGAGAAACAAGAACAAATCTAAAACCACCTTCCCCCCACCCCTCCCTTCTTCCTGGGTTCAACTTCACTCCTGACTTGTCTACCTCCTCCCCCTGAGTGGTGCAGGGGGATGGGGAATGGGGGTTGCAGTCAGTTCATCATACGTTGTCCTCTTCCCCTGCTCCAGCGAGGGATACCAGCCACAGGAGACAGTCCTCCTCTGAAGGAAGCAGTGACCCCGTGAACATCCCCCTGCTCCGGCGTGGGGTCCTGCACGGGCTGCAGGTGGATATCTGCTCCGCCATAGACCTCCATGGGCTGCAGGGGACAGCCTGCTTCACCATGGTCTTCACCACGGGCTGCAGGGGAATCTCTGCTCTGGCATCTGGAGCACCTCCTCCCCTCCTTCTTCACTGACCTTGGTGTCTGCAGGGCTGTTTCTCTCTCATTTTCTCTTCTCTCTCAGCTGCTATGCTTTTCCCTTCTTAAATATGTTATCACAGAGGTGCTGCCACCATTGCTGATGGGCTCAGCCTTGGCCAGTGGCAAGTCCGTCTTGTAGCCCGCTGGAACTGGCTCTATCAGACATGGGGGAAGCTTCTAGCAGCTTCAGAAGCCACGCCTGTAGCCCCCCTGCTACCAAAAAACTTGCCACATAAACACAATGCAGTCGCTCATCAATTACCATCACGGGCAGAACAGACTTGACTTGAGGAAAATTAGTTTAATTTATAGCCAATTAAAATAGATCCATGGGTGAGAAAAAAGGCAAATGAAAACACCACCTTCCCTC
>NW_009226358.1:15980-36169 GCF_000690835.1 Fulmarus glacialis | reverse complement strand
TGGCTGCCTGCCAGGTTAAACCACGACTTGAATGCACACACACATCTGCTTTGGGGAAGATACAGACACTCCCCCTTAGCAGCCAGAACCAGGCACACTGGCTGTGACCCACAGTCCCAGTCCAGTCACCAGTGCTGAGCCGCTCAGTCACCCCACTCACTCCTGTCCCTCCCAGTAGATGGTTTTCAGGGCACACACTGTTCATTCCCAGTCCAATGGCTGGAGGTTTTAAGACCCCCACTTACTGCAGCAGCTTGCACAGAGACCCCACTTGCTAAATTAGTGTAACTGACCAGGTTTGTTTGTTGTCATTGTCTCCTCATTGTGTCCAGTTTAGCTTTTTGGTCAGGTTTGTACTCCTGTTTGTTTGGCTTTCCCCCTTTTCCTTATCATCCCATTTGACAAAGTCCTTGATCAGACACTCTTAAGGGAGAAGACATTCTCTCCTTCTACATACCTTTACAACAAAATTAATGAAAAGACTTAAAATCTGATTTTACATAAATACTTCAAAAACTTAAATTGACACTTGCAGCTTGTAGTCATCAAAATTAGGTGTTTAAGTTACTCTTCGGGATAATTGTATTTCTTTTTTGGACTTCATAAGCTTTTACAGATTACATATATGAAACAGAACCAAAATTTGTATCTGATTATAGGGGCTGTCAGCAAAGAGCTGGGTAAAAAAAAAGTGATCTTTCTGAGAAATTTGAGCTTTTCTATGTATTGATTTTTTCTGTCCATTTGTTTGCTTCTATGAAATTAAATCTATGATTATGCTTGTCTTTGTTAAGAGCATCACCATCCATAACAACTCACCAGAGAACAAGCTACTTGGCAAAAATATTTAGTAGTACACACTTACTTCTTGGAATGAAAATATAAAGCAATTACCTTGATATCAGAAAAAGTAGCATATGGACTGACCTCCATACATCAACATTTTTTCCAGCTTCCTGTCATGGATGGAGCGCGCGAGAGAGATGCACTTCACTTGTAAGAGAGAAGTAGCAATATGTTTATTGATGTAAGACAGTGAGTTAACAAAGTTTGATAGCAAATGCGACAGTTGAGTTAACAAGATTCGATGGCAAGGTACACTTGATTGTTTACTGCATAGAGGGCAGGGTCAAACAAAAGTGTCAGGGAGATCCTCCCGTTGAGTCATGAGGTTCAAAAAGGACTCCCTTGCTTTCTAACCTCCTTCTCAGAGAGGAGTCTAGGTGTGGCTGGATCCAATCCTAGTTCCAGACTTGATCAACAGTTTATGTCTAAAGGATTATATATGCGCAATCAATCCTTTATATCACTTAGCTAAGATTTCCAAGTCTAATATGCTATGAGTCGCTTACTGAGGATCCGTTGCAGCAAGGAATTTCTCAACCTCGAGGAGTAACCCTGAGAGGCGTTCCTACTTAAGGGGAGATCCTGCCGTGCAGCCCGCTGCCTTGCAGGAGAGCTTAAAGGGCTCTTGGGCTGTCCTCTATTTATGGGGGTAAGATGATTGACTCATAGTCATATTTACATACCAACTGTAGATGTTAGTTTCTTCAAAATTTGGCTTGAGTCAGACATTGACCAGCACTGTGGTTAGGCGGACACATTGCCTATTATGTTGTTATCTGTCTCCCCCAAATCCACTTTGAGCTGGATGCATCCATCATGACCAGATGCATCCATCACGACCAGACACATCCGTCACGATTGCCACAGGTGGTTATTGCTTGAGCAGGGTTAGGGAAAAGGTCAGGTTGGGGGCAGGGGGGGCACACCATCACGCTTCCACAAACTACACATGTAGTTACAAATGCCTTTGAATCTTCAAGTTTAGGAAGCAGAGATATGCTTCAAAATTTGAAATAAGAAGTTTGTTTTCAACAGTTTATCCTCTTCTTCCTCTGTTTCTGTGTCCTCACTCTGATCCAAAGCCAGAGAAACACTGGGGAGATGCTCCAGTTGACATCATATGGCTTTGGATGAAGCCACCTATCTATTCTGATATGTCACCAGCCTACTTCCCTGCTGTTGTTCAAATGCAACTTGTATTATTACTAGGTGTTCTTCCAATCTTCTCCTTAAAAGACTTACATTTCCACTAAAATACTAACATCTAGGAAGTGTTACCCATTATAAAACATTGCACAGAATTAAGGATCCTTATTTGGGCAGTTACTAATTTAAATTTCTAGAAAGAAGATTATACTTACTTTCTCCTCATACTTAACATGACTAAACATACCCCTGTTGATTTAAGACTAGAAGATCCTTCATAGTTGCATAAACTTAAATGGTAGGTCTTGGATGCTGAGGTTAATACAAAAGACTGACTGAATTTGCAAGAATTAGACTATTATCAGAAACTACAAGTCAGCTTTTCAGTGTTTAGATTTGTGGCTCTCCAACAGTGTCACAGCATTTTTTGAAGCTTAGCTATGGAGTTCCCCAGTAATTTTTATCCTAATGCTACTTACTTTGTACTGTGTATTCTAAAACACTTACAGTCAAGCTTCACTGCAGTGCAGTATGATAATTATGAGCCAAAAATGGATACAACCATGAAAAGAATAAACAGGATCCAAAAAGAGATATCATAAGATAAAGGTGAAAATAGTAAGATAGAAAATTATTAATGTTATTGCATGAAATAGAGTTTGATAACAATGCAATTGCAATTTGATATAAAATTCTAGTCACTCACATTTGTGAAAGATCTGTTCAAACTCGAACATGTGCCAAGAATAATTATTAAGGTTATCAGAGAAAAGAAAATTGACAACGTGAGAGGAAACTTAAAGTCACTGGCTTATTTAGTCTAGTAAAAGAAAAGTTAAGAAGAGATATTGCTGCTGGTCATAAAGTCTTAGGACAAATTCCGTAGGATTCAGACTAGATATTCAAACTAAAAACAACAAAAAAAGTTAAGACAGGAATAAATAGGTATTGGAAGATTGCTGTACAGTTATAAATTAGAAGAATATAGACTGAAGAACAAACCTTCAGTAAAACTAATAGGAAAAAAAGTCAATTAGGTTGTAAAAGAGACTACATGCCGAAAATATCCTTGTGCAGCAGAAAATAGGCTTCAAACCTTTTAGTGCACAGTTTCCATATCCCTATTTTTTCTTATTGGGCTTTAGAAAGTAAACCACAGTTTTTCCTTGAAAATTTGCCAGGATTGAGGGTATCACCAACTTTTCCAGTTTCCCAAAACTTAGCGCAAACATTCTTCCAGACTTCATAATATTGAGAAGGAGAAGGCAAAGGTACTGAAACATTGTTAATGACAGTCTAAATCAGGGATTTCCAGTGTTTGCAGTAGAACTTTTTAGAATCCTAGTTACAGCAGGAAATATCAGGATTTACTGGCTCCCTCCTGCAAGGCCAGAACTCAGAAATTGGAGACATGGTAGAGAAGAGAAGAGAAGAGAAGAGAAGAGAAGAGAAGAGAAGAGAAGAGAAGAGAAGAGAAGAGAAGAGAAGAGAAGAGAAGAGAAGAGAAGAGAAGAGAAGAGAAGAGAAGAGAAGAGAAGAGAAGAGAAGAGAAGAGAAGAGAAGAGAAGAGAAGAGAAGAGAAGAGAAGAGAAGAGAAGAGAAGAGAAGAGAAGAGAAGAGAAGAGAAGAGAAGAGAAGAGAAGAGAAGAGAAGAGAAGAGAAGAGAAGAGAAGAGAAGAGAAGAGAAGAGAAGAGAAGAGAAGAGAAGAGAAGAGAAGAGAAGAGAAGAGAAGAGAAGAGAAGAGAAGAGAAGAGAAGAGAAGAGAAGAGAAGAGAAGAGAAGAGAAGAGAAGAGAAGAGAAGAGAAGAGAAGAGAAGAGAAGAGAAGAGAAGAGAAGAGAAGAGAAGAGAAGAGAAGAGAAGAGAAGAGAAGAGAAGAGAAGAGAAGAGAAGAGAAGAGAAGAGAAGAGAAGAGAAGAGAAGAGAAGAGAAGAGAAGAGAAGAGAAGAGAAGAGAAGAGAAGAGAAGAGAAGAGAAGAGAAGAGAAGAGAAGAGAAGAGAAGAGAAGAGAAGAGAAGAGAAGAGAAGAGAAGAGAAGAGAAGAGAAGAGAAGAGAAGAGAAGAGAAGAGAAGAGAAGAGAAGAGAAGAGAAGAGAAGAGAAGAGAAGAGAAGAGAAGAGAAGAGAAGAGAAGAGAAGAGAAGAGAAGAGAAGAGAAGAGAAGAGAAGAGAAGAGAAGAGAAGAGAAGAGAAGAGAAGAGAAGAGAAGAGAAGAGAAGAGAAGAGAAGAGAAGAGAAGAGAAGAGAAGAGAAGAGAAGATTTCAGTTGGATGGGACCTACAACGATGATCTAGTCTGACTGCCTGATCACTTCAGGGCTGACCAAAAGCTAAAGCATGTTATTAAGGGCATTGTCCAAATGCCTCCTAAATATTGACAGGCCTGGGGCATTGACCACCTCTCTAGCAAGCCTGTTCCAGTGATTGACTGCCCTCTTGGTAAAGAAATGTTTCCTAATGTCAAGTCTGAACCTCCCCTGGCGCAGCTTTGAACCGTTCCCATGCGTCCTATCACTGGATACCAGGGAGAAGAGATCAGCACCTCCTTCTCCACTTCCCCTCCTCAGGAAGCTGTAGAGAGCAATGAGGTCACCCCTCAGCCTCCTTTTCTCCAAACTAGACAAACTCAGAGTCCTTAGCCAATCCTTATAGGACATGCCTCCCAGCCCTTTCACCAGCTTTGATGCCCTCCTCTGGATGCATTCGAGTACCTTCACATCCTTCCTAAATTGTGGGGCCCAGAACTCCACACAGTATTCAAGGTGAGGCCACATCAACACTAAATACAGAGGGATAATCATCTCTTTTGACCAGCTGGTTATAGTGTGTTTGATGCACCCCAGGATGTGGTTTGCCCTCTTGGCTGTCAGGGCTGCTGACTCATATTGAGCCTGCTGTCAGCCAGCAGCCCTAGATCCCTTTCTGCAGGGCTGCTCTCCAGCCACTCCTCTCCCAGTTTATACTTGTGCCTGGCATTACTCCGTCACAGGTGCAGAATCCAGCATTTGGTCTTGTTAAATTTAATGCCATTGATGATTGCCCAATGCTCCAATCAATCTAGACCCCTCTGCAAGTCCTCTTGTCCCTCAAGAGAGTCAACAGCACCTTTGGTATCATCAGCAAACTTACTGATGGTGCATTCAACTCCTGCATCCAGGATAAAAATATTGAACAGAGGTCCTACTAAATCATGGGGCAGTGGAGAATTCTGCCAGAAATGTTGTCACCCCATGATGAGAAACCTCTGGGCACTCCAATCCTGCAATTAACACGAGTGGAAACTCCAGGGTCTTTACCAAGGTTTACTCTTGTGTAATGGTGTTGCAGAACTGCACCGCTGGAAGCCGTTGATTTTGCAGCACAGACGAACAGAATAAAAAAGTGAGCTGTTGTAAAACATGAAAGAAAAAAAAAAAAGAGAGGGAGCCACAGCTAGAAAAAGACTTTTTCTGAAAAAGGGAATCTACTGATTATTGCTTATTGATGAAATGGAATAAGTGCTAGATTTCATAGACCATAGGTCATAGAATGGTTTGGGTTGGAAGGGACATTAAAGATCATTTAGTTCCAAACCCCCTGCCATGGGCAGGGACACCTTCCACTAGATCAGGTTGCTCAGAGCCCCGTCCAACATGGCCTTGAACACTTCCAGGCATGGGGCATCCACAACTTCTCTGGGTCACCTGTTCCAGTGTCTCACCACCCTCTCTCACAGTGAAGAATTTCTTCCTAATATCTAATCTAAATCTACCCTCTTTCAGTTTAAAATTGTTGCTCTTCATCCTATCACTACACTCCCTGGTAAAGAGTCCCTCCCTATCTTTCCTGTAGGCCCCCTTTAAGTACTGGTAGGCCACTATAAGGTCTCCCCAGAGCCTTCTCTTCTCCAGGCTGAACAACCCCAACTCTCTCAGCCTGTCTTCATAGGAGAGGTGCTCCAGCCCCCTGGTCATCTTTGTGGCCCTCCTCTGGACCCGCTCGAGCAGGACCATGTCTTTCTTATGCTAGGGGCCCCAGAGCTGAACATAGTACTCCAGGTGGGGTCTCATGAGAGTGGAGTAGACGGGCAAAATCTCCTCCCTTGACCTGCTGGCCAGGCTTCTTTTGAAGCAGCCCAGGATATGATTGGCTTTCTGGGCTGCTAGTGCACCTTGCCAGCTCATATTCAGTTTTTCAGTAAAGTTGTCACAATTTTGCTATAATAAGAAAATATTCAAAGATCTGGACACTCCAGTAGCAATGAATTTAAGTCTGCAGTCCACAAAAGAGGATGAAAAATTGTACCAATTAATAAAGTATGAAATCAGCCTAAGAAAACCAACTTTTTTTTTTTTTTTAAAATATGAGCAGTTGGAATTGTTATTGTGTAAGGATGGACTCCTTCAGGAATTATTCTCTTCAGGAAGAATTTTTTTTTCTGGAATCACAACTGCTATGACCAATAAGAATTTTATTTCAGTAAAATGTCTGAGAGAGATGCAATGTGTATGTCATGTATAGTTATTGTACTTAAAAAAATAGAGAAATAAAACGAGAAAGAAAAAGAAACAATGCAAACAGATGTTAGAGTCCTCACACAAAAAGCAAAGAATGTTGAAATAATGATGAAGAAGCTGCTACCAGTAACCAGGAAGATAGTAGAGAGAGTAATAGTGCAGCACTCAGCCCAAGCAGGAAAAGAGTAAGTAACAAATGTGTCCTGGTTTTGGCTGGGATAGGGTTAAATTTCTTGCTAGTGCTGTGTTTTGGATTTAGTATGAGAAGAATGTTGATAACACACTGATGTTTTCAGTTGGTGCTAAGTACCCTGTCAAGGACAGCTTCCATGCTCCCAAGCAGAGGCTGGGAGGGAGCATAGCCAGGATAGCCAGCTCAGCTGGCCAACGGGGTATTCCATACCATGTGACATCATGCTCAGCATATGAATGGTAGGCATGATCCAAGAAGTAGCGATTGCTACTTGGTTATTGGTCCGCGTGGGTGGTGAGGAATTAAATTGTGCATCAATCATTTTGTATATTCTATCATTATTATTATTATTTTCACTCTTCTGTTCTATTAAACTGTCTTTATCTCAACCCACGAGTTTTTCTCACTCTTACCCTTCCGATTCTTTCCCCGTCCCACTGTGGGGAGTGGAGAGTGAGCGAGTGGCTGCATGATATTTGGCTGCCTGCCAGGTTAAACCACAACAAAATGAAATGTTTGTAATGTAGTGCAAGAGCTCAAGCAATAAAATGGAAGAATTTGAACTACTGGTGCAGGATATAAATCTGGATATTACTGAGCATCAGAAATCTGCACATCAAAAATGGACTGGAAATCATAAATGGATTGCAGGTGTTGGAAAATACAAGTTGTTCAGCAAAGCTAAGATGGGTGGGGGTATTGATATAGAAATGTATGTTAACAATATGAAGGTGGAGTATCAGAACTTCATTGTGGAGGTAGGCAGCCGCCTGAACTGATACAGGTTTACTGAAACCTCTATCCAATACAACCTTAAAAAAAAAAAATGCTGTAGAACTATACAGCCCCAGCACTTAGCTACTACAGAAATAGTACTGGGAGTGAGCAGAGAGCCTACAGCGAAATGGAAAAGAGGTTGCCAAAACTTTCAAAAATTTCATCAAGTTTGTGAATCACTTAATTTGATTCTGAGATTATACTTTATAACTTGATGCAGGCTGAATTTTTGCAAACTATCAAATTTATCTAAAGCAGAAGTCCTAAATGTTGATTTAGTAACATCCTTAAGATCATGTGTAATTTTAAGGATTATGTGTAATTTTAATTCTATATGTATTCAATTATCACTGTATACCTTAAGGGTTTGAGGTTACAGTAACATAATTTAAAATGTAAGAGGTAAACCTGCCAGAAATATAAACACAAATATAGAAACAACAGAATGTCTTGAGAGCATTTATTTGCTCTCAATACATTCAATACATCAATATCTGAAACATTTTCCCCTATGGTATGCAATTATAAACATCAGGTTGGATGTTACTTTTACTCCAGATTCAAGGTTTTGACAGAGGTGAATGTCATCAGTCATGTCAACTAGCTATAGTTTGTGCATGTAATTATTTTTACAGAAAAAAGTTATTTTCACGGTCACTACTGAAAATGTTATAGGGTTAATGTCTATTTCTGACAGAATAGATGAAAAGCCAGTTGTGACATAATGGCTTAGTTTACATGAATAGTTTGAATTTCATCAATAAAATTAAAATAGTCTAGCGTGCACATGACCTAAATCTTTGCAAATGTGGCATGTTTCAGGACTAAGACTATACAGGCCAAATACTATAAGTCAAAGAATTTTACCTTAGAAAGGTTGCAGTATTACATTTTATTTATTAATATGTTTTTAATCAGGAGATGTTAACTGTGAGTATGAAAGTATTTTTATCCATGATAAATACATGCAGAAATTTATCAGACAAAATTAAAGCAAATTGTTTTTTTAATCTGACAGACTCATATTTTTTAACTAAGAACTCTTTTCTTTGTTAATAAGATGAACATAAAATGAATTCATAAAATGAAATTTATTTAATTTTTTTTAGGCTAAAGCATAAGTTGTCTTTTGTCTGTGCTGCTTGGCTGAAGAGCAGAAGTTTGGATTACTTTCCTCAATTTCCATTAATTTTCTTCACTAGAAATTCCAGTGAAAGAGAAGGTTGAAGATTAATGCAAGAACTTTGAAAAATAGAAGTACATAAATGCTTCCCATTTCCCATTAACAACAACAGGTTGTTTCTGTATCTCTGCATATATAAGAATAAGCAGTATTATTGCTTTCTCAGATAACAAGTCTTAGAAATATAATTTGAGAAAATAAATAACAGAAGCACTTCCTCATGCCAGAATATAAATTGTTCACTATTCTTAGAGATTCACCAAGCATCTGTGGTTTAATTTTTAGTTGACCTCAATACATTATGAATAACAATGCTAGATAAATATTTTTGTTAAGAAATCCGGAAGAAAATGCCTTGGGATTGAGCTGCGTGGCTCAGAAATCTGTTCATGGGTTGTTCGGTTTTTTATCTGTTTGGTTTTTAATCTGCCTTTGTTATATATTTATGAATATTTTAAAAGCAGAAACTAATACAAATAAGAAATTCAGTATACAAGATACTCTCTTTATTCCTTTCTACATTTCTCAGATAACGTGTAGGGTCTGTTCAATTTTCTATCAGCTACTCAGTCCTTTGCTATCATGAAAAATTAATGCTGGTGGAATGATAAGGAACTCACTTTGTCTTTCTTGTTGCCATAATCCTTTAAAGAATATTGGGATAGATGAAATCTCTTAGAACTTCATTGATAGAAGCTGGTTTTTGCTCAACACAAGGTGGTTCAATCAATTATTTAAAACCTTTGCTCATATACTTACACCTGGCTCATGCCACTACAGAAGTTCATCTGGATTATTAGAAAGAACTCTTGAAGGAAATAGTGAACGTTGTTTTGTTTTTAAATTTTGCTAAACTGTAATTACAGTTATATTTTGCAGACTGTGTTTCTTTGTAGTGAGGTTGGGGTTTTGGCTTTTTTTGTTTGGTTGGTTGGTTTCTTTTTTTTCATTTATAGCTAACATACTGTAAATCAGCATTACCCTTACAGCGTGCACATACTAACTCTTGCATAATTTTTACTTCTTACGGACTTTATAGGTTTATCTCTACAGCTCCCAGAGGTTAATATTTTATTTTATTTCCAGCATAATGCCTTACACAATGAATATAGTAATTGCAAAAAGGACAGCAATGTCAAGAAGGTTTTTGAAGGAGTAAAAGCTCCCAAACTCCAGACTGATCTTCAAAGCAGTCAAAAAGAAGAAGGAATAACATTCTCAAAGTCCAAAAAGCCATGTGATCACTGAAAAAACAGTCTGGAACTTGTATATCTGAAGAGGTTTCTAAAAATATTTTTTGTCTTATCATTTCCTTTTGCTGACACATGTAATAAGGATATAAGTTCTTTTTGGGGTGGTTCTAATTTCAAAAGGTTCATGGCAGGAATAAGGATGCTATAAATATCATAGGCTTACAGGATCACAGGAAAATTCGAATAGGAAGGATCCTCAGGAGGTCATCCAAATCCAATGTTCTGCTATTAGGTCCCTTGAAGCCATCACTTGGCGAGGCTGAACAAGCCCAGGTCTCTCAGCCTCTCCTCACAGGGTAAGTTCTCCGGCCCCTTGCCGGCTTGGAGGACCTCTACTGAACTCGCCCCAGTCTACTGATGTCTTTCTTGAATAAAGGGGCCCAAAACGAGACACAGTGCTGTAAATGTGGAAAAATGAGTGCCAAGTAAAGGGGTGCAGCCATTCCCCTTCACCTCCTGGCCATGCTTAGTACAGCCCAGGTTGTTGCACACTGCTGGCTCATGTCCAGCTTACCATCTACCAGCACTCTCAGGTTCTTCTCAGCAGATCTGCTGCCCAGCCAGTCAGGCCCCAGTCTGTAATTGCAAGGGGATCTTCCTTACCAGAAGCAGGACTTGGAATTTGTCCTGACTGAATTTCATAAGGTTCCTGGCAGCCCATTCCTCCAGCCTGTCTAGGTCCCTCTGCATAGCAGTCATTACCTCCATCATATTGACTGGTTACCCAATTTGGAGTCATCTGCAAACCTGATAAGCAAGCTCCTCCTCCAGGTCATTAAGAACTATGTTAAAGAGTACTTCACTTGCTAGTGGTCCCAAAGTAGAATATGACCTTTTAATCACTACCTTTTGAGCCCAATCTTCCAACAAGTGCTGTACCCTATCTAGTCATCCTCCAATCTAGACCATAAAATCCTAACTTAGATACAAGAGGAACGGAGGTGACTCTTGAGACTGTCATGTGAACAGGGTGAGATGAAGATGCTTTAAATCAGTGACTACATCTCAAATGAGGTTCTCTCAAATTATTTGTTTGGTTAGAGAATAATGAAGAATATAAAACTGGTATATTGATGTCATCCAATTAAAAAGTGTGTACAGTTAACAGCACTTTAAAATCATATTCCCCTTAAAAAATGTTCCATTGACTTCCACAGCAGTAAAGGTAAGATACATCTATAAATTCAAAGTTCTGGTTTTGGTAAGATGGATCTTTATACAGGCTCTTAAAATGGGAATAGTTCTGAGACGAGATTGTTCATACCTCTAAGAGCCTTCAAGATACTGAAGACTCTGGCCTCCATCCAACAAAGCACTTAATCACATAATTTTCTATTCATTTCAGTCTTACTATTTGGATGTTTGAATTTAAGCTTTAGTGCTTGTTTGGACTTGGGTCAAACTGTTTAGCAGCATGCAGGAATGATCCTGCATTAAACTTATTAAGGAGAAAAACACAGTATGATCTTTAGCCATAAATTATAAAGTTAAGCAAATGGTGTTTTCTGTGCAGGAGACATGAAACAGGCAGATCAGTAAAGAAAATGCATTGCAATAGGTTCCAGGAACAACATTATGTATAAATACACAATTAATCTCTTGTTACTTGTAAAGATTTTTATTAAAGAAAAAATACTATTCCATAGGCTTTAATTCCTCCAGTTTCATTGATATTACAATATCTCACTCTAAAAGACACAAGAATATATGCTAATGAAAATTCTGTTGCAAAGGTGCACCGTTAAGTACAAGCTTATACAATTTAATTGAAGACTTTGAAGAATTCAAGTGTATGATTTTTACTTCTCTGACATATATATATGTGTTTACTTAATACAATATTAAAGCAGAGCAATAACAACAGTTTTCCCCACTAGCATGCAATACAGATAAAATGGAAATATATGGTCATAACATAACCTGCATTGAGGTAGAACTGCATAAAGAAAGAAGACCAAAACCCTAGCATACGATTCCAGCTATAAGAATTTATCAAATTCTCTAATTTCTTTATATTTCTGAAATACAAGTATACCACTTGTACAAGTACGCCTGGCATTAAGAAAGAGCCACATTTAAATTCCAATGCCAAGATAAACAAGTAAACACATAATAAATATTAAAAATTAGGCAGCAGCCAATGTGTGGTTAGCTTTTCTTTTGGGCTTCCTATGGTGCCATTAGGAAAACCTGCTTAGACCTGCAGATAAGGAGAAGCTGTATGTGAGAAACCTTCCTTAAGGGCTAAGTAGGCACAAGACCCTTGTCTGATGATTAGTTGAGCTTTAAAACACAGCTGTCAATAAGAGAGGATGTTAGTAAAAATGCAGTTCTTTAGCATGACCCAATACACTCAGCATCCCAGCTTTATATGTTATAACTAAAGAAGAAAGAGGTGATCAGGCTTCCATGCCAGAAGTACATAGAGAAGATCAGGTCTTCTCTGTGTATTGATGATTAGTGTAAAGATACTGAAGACAGTAAGACCAAGCAAGCTCCATGATTGACGTACCATTCCATCAACAGATGTTAAGTTCTGCAGAGAGGTCAGAGCTCAGATACATAGTCTTTCCAGCTATTGCTGCATTTTACCAAATGGATGTATCAGCTCATTCAGAGTTTACTTCAGAGGTCTTTCACTACCTGTTTGCTTGTCATAGCACTGAAAAGTGCTTCCCACAGAAAATTTTTGCAAATAAGCTACATTTACTAGGAACTGTGAGGCATGTGCTTCCTAGAAAGTAATTATTGGGGAGGACAAGAGAGTGAAAATAGAATAATGCTGAAAGTAGTAATTTTTTTATTAGAAGAAATAAAATAAAGTGTATGGATTGAATAAGCAAGATGTTAACATTTAAGTTGCAGTCATGTTCTGCCACAGATGTTCCTCATTAGGAGTGGCGAGAAATTTAGAAATTATACATGTATGTATAGATGTGTGTATATATATCTATAGATGTGTATAGATATATATAACGCTGCGCCAATACAAATTACAATTTTTGGAGTAATTTACTACATTTGTAATAATTTAAATAATAATTAAAAAAAAACATTAAAACATATCCTATTTCTCTATTGTCTTTAAATAAAAGTTTAACCAACATTAATACATAATTCACAGAAGAAAAGTTAATAGTGGAAATGGGAGTTTTCAACATAAGATGCTATGTAAGTGCTGTGAATAAAATACTAAGGGGAAATCCATGTTTAAGTTATCTTCAAAGAAGATGTATTATGGAAGAATAAGCCTCTGAATTCTCTAAATAACTTAAGCAGAACTGTCAAGACAAAAGAAGAAAAAGAACGTACCATACCACAAAATTTCATTAAACGCTACTAATTTTATTTGTCCCTTAAATCAGAAATTATCAAATACTTGCAAGAAGTGACAAAGTCAAGTTTCCTTCCTCATCTATCTGTTCGAAAGGAAAAGAAAGCTTAAGGAAGCGTTCAGCAGACACCAGAGTATTGAAGACCCAGAAATTTTTCATACAGTTCAAAAAGGTTTTTCCTACTGTTTCTCATTTATTTCATTTCCCCCAGTCCTAAACAATTTAGAAGTTTCAAATTAGTGTTTTCAAGTGGAAATAAATATTTCCTAGACTGATCAGACCAACATACTCTACTATATTTAAGTTCCAGACCTGATTCTCCAAATGTCTATATTACAATAACTTGCATTCATCTTCCTGATGCATTTGACTTCAAAGGGACTAAACATGAAAGTAAAATTAATCAAGTGTAATAATATTTGCAGAATTTGGCCCTTGGAGAACATGTTAATCAAGCTAGAAATGCATAGAACACTAAAGAGACAATAATGTAAATAATAGTATCCCTTTATGTGATACATTTTGAAAAAAATGAAAATGTGAGTTCTTTCAGTCTAGAGGATACTCTGAAGTAAACTGCATCTGTTGAAACTCTTTCCTATTTGCACAGAGTATTCAAACTGTCAAAAGGAAAGAGTTTATTACTTTCTTCTCACAGGATCATTTAATTGGTGGTGGTGTTTCAACAGAAGAGATTAACAGCTCACCTATTTCCAATACAACACCTTGATGGATAGAAGACAGCTAGACAATGAGAAATGTAATTGATTTTTTAAATATAGAAAATTTGACCAGATTTTTCCATATTTTGAATAAACACCTCTTGGTTTAGTTGAGATATCTTCTTCATCTCCCATCTCCCTGTCTGATGAACTTAGTCCTTTTTTTTTCCTTGCACTTATAACAAGTTTTCATATTGATACCAGAACAAAAGTTTTTTAATTTCTATTTAACCAAAAGGTTGATCCAAACAATTTTTTTTTTTTTTTCTGTTTCAGTTTGCCATTGAAAAATAGGTATTATTTCCACCTAAGTCGGATGGAAAAATTAAGTGGATCATATTTCTTACATTTTTGCAGGTTTTTAACATCTACTTTTTCCACTTAATGTTGTTTTTTTTTTTTTTTAAATATGCTATTGCCATCCTAAGTACTTATTTTACCGATTCATGTATTATCTGACACAGTTTCTAACTAAGTTGCATGGGCTGGCCGTCAGAGGGCACTAAAAGAGCACGCAACTCCTCATCTCACTCTACCCAGAATATAACACGTCACTTGTGTGGTCATCCTACTTTCAGATCCCCTTAAGTGTCTTATGCTTGAAGCTACAAATCAATCTTGTAAGCATTGAGGGTGCGCACAGATCCCTGAAGGTAGGTTTTCAGAGACAGAGTCAACGTCTACTTCAGCAACTTGGATTTACAGTAAATTTAAGCCTAAAAGCACTCAGTCCAGCAGTAAACAGAACAGTGTAAGCCAATAACACACTAGAACAATAACACTAATATAATTTCTACTCTTTTCTAGACAGCAATATGTGTTAGAAAACAGATTCTAGATTAGACCCCTTACTTCGTATTTGTACTCTTCTGAATGTTCTTTCTGCTTTTTACACCTTTCAAATTCTAATCAAATATCCTTAAATGCATTAATTTGAACTTCAATACAGTCAGGTAACACTGGTGAGAATTTTTGAGTTGTAGAATAACGTAAAATTAAGCAGAGTTATCCCATAAAATGTTTAGTTTACTGGAACAGATGCTTGATATTAAGTCTTCACCCAGAAACATTTATCTGAATTATGGATGCAGTTTTAACTCCCAGCACTGTAAACCTTTGTTTTAGATTTCATAGAAAAGACCCCTTAAAATACAGGTGTTTTAAAGCAATGAAAGACATTTAATGAAAAGTAGAACTTTCACACTGTATACAATACTTTACAAGACGGTTGATTTTGTTCATGTCTATTATTTTGTTAGTTTCATGCCTGACATTTTTGTTAGCATTTTACACGTAACAAGTACTGTCTTTTCTCCTGTTGAGAAATGATAGAGAATATTATAGCAAATTTCTCTTTGAAAGAAAGGAAAAAATACACCAATGGCTTCTGAGCTTAAGTGTTAAATAAACACTCTAAAGAGACTTCTGAAACAATTGCATAAAAGCTTGTATTGCTTCACTGAAATGAATATCCATTACTGCGATCATGTTTTCTGAGTATCTGTAAAAAGCCAGCTTAAGCTGGTTGTCTGACATAGCACATATCATGTGAGTTACAAGAGGTAATCTGAGCTGTTGCCTCTTATTAGAAGACAAAATCTATAAGCAACATGTCGCTCGTATTTAGGTGATTGTTTACACATTCATAATCGTTCATCTCATCATACAGTTTGTCTAAGGATAAGATTTTAAACACTGTTTAAAAGAGTTAGAAATAAAAACCCCAGTGGAAGTAAAAAAATAAAAAAACAAAATAAATAAAATTTTACATCTAGACTCAGAAGTCTTGCAACAGAATAAGGGACAATCTTATGGTCTAATTTAGACTTCTTTAGCTGTACAGATTAAATAAATTGAGGGAACATGAATTAGACTCTAACTTTCTTACACAACCACTCAAATAAAGCATCTGAGTAGAAAGATGTTGTGGAAGTTTGGTAGGAGGGGTATTTCAGAGCCTCTAAATATGAACATAATGTAAATATCTTTCCATATGCCGACAGTTCTGTGTATGAAATTCCCAAAACAAAGGGCCCTGGATTGCATTAAATTTTCTGTTGTCCTTGGGTTATAAAAATGAGTGAAAAAGTAAAAGTAACCCATTTTCATTTGTCCTTCATAAGTTACTCATCTTCCCATAATATTTTTTTTTTTCCTATTACTTTGTCTCTGTAACCTCTCATAGTATGTAAATCTTATCTTATCATTAATTGGTTTTGTCACCTTTGCATGAATCTCATTAATCTTTACTGAGATGAAGCAACTGAACTGAGTATGAGGTCATATGAGTATTTTATAAAACACTATATTTTCTATATATGTTTGGTTTTCTACTTATCTGATTCATTTTATATTACTTTAAGAAACTTCTTCAGAATAGTTTGTTGTTTTATTTGTAAGAAAAATGCTTATTTTTCTGTTTCTTCTGAATTTGCTTGAATAAAGAAATAAAAATCTCTCCTTTAAATAACCTTTACGGACAGCCAACAAAGTACTTATTTATATATGATACACTTCAACATTTTTAAGTCCATACTATAAATAATACGTAATACTGAATAGTAATTTTTGTGGCGTGATGTAATTCAACACAGCATATGTGCGGTATTGTACAATCACACAAAGTTCTGTAATTTTAAATGAAGCATTTTCTTTTTCTGAGAGTTTAGCAGCTAAGAAATGATACAGCCAAAAGAAGTAGATAACAGAACCAAACTGTCAAACAGTTTATATTCTGTCCAAACTTTTAAAGTGAAGGCAACAATAGGTTCTTCTTCAAGACTGTAGATTTCTTTTCTGTTAACATGAAAATCAACATTATCTGAATAACAATTTTTTCATGACATGGAAGCAACATCTTAGATCAATTATTACAATAATTAATACATTACAATATATTAGAGTAAAAGTTGCTTCCACATTGACATCTCGCCCCAAAAAGCGTTTAAGTCACTCTGAGAGTGAACCACCTGTTCAGTTTATGTCCAACTGATTTATTTTTAACAACTATAGTATTTTCCATTAAGTAGTAGTTCAATAGACATCTAAGATCTATGGTTCTTTTTATTCCTGTAATACTTGAAAAAATACACTCAGACACAATTTTTCCTTTTTGACCTATACCCTCATGTAAGATACTCTACGTTGATCCCTTCTGTTTTCTTCATGAATCTTGTATTTTTTTTTCTGTCATTTAATTAATTTATTTTCTCTTTTTTTTTTTTTTTTTGACAGTTGCTTTGCTTTCTTCCTCTTAGTTTGGTACTACTGAGATCTGAGTTGTAAAACCAGATTTTAGTTTCCCTAAACAATTGTCAGTTATAATGTTTCTCAAAAACAGTGTGTTTTCCCCTTTAAATTAGTTTCAATTATTTAATTCTCAGCTGTCTCAAGAATTACATACGTGAAATTAGCTTCTTAAAATGTCAAGACTGTGTGCCTGTGCACAAGCATAGAACCATATTGATTTTGTTCTGAGTGTGTGTTTATTTTTGTCAACATTTCACCTCTTCCCATATTTTTCTTTGCCCACAAACATAAAAGGATTGTCTGTGAAGACAATTCTGACATTTTTTGCTTGTCATTGGACTCTTGAGTTTTCTGTCTGTGATGGTAATGAGGTTTTGAAAAAAGATGGTAGAACTAACTAGAAGATGGTAGAACTAATATCACAAAGTGTATTCTAATAGAATCCCCTTTGCAAATTGTGTTGTCTGCAGGTAGAAAAAAACCATCTTATGAAGTGTAAAAATGATTGTGTTTATAAGGAATACGATTTGCAGATATAATTAAAACCAACAATTTAAAAATTACTTTGGGGCTTACTTTTAATGCACTACGATGAAATAATTTCAAAATTATTTCAGAATAGGTCTTGAGGGTTATAATCATGGGTCATTTGATGAACTCTTTACTGGGATGTAACTGATAATATGAAAATATTTGTGAATGAAAATTTGCCAAAATAAACTAACGTTGGTTTGGTCAATCACTGGTTGTGTTAGTTACAGATAAATCTAGCATCTTCTGCACGGGTAGTATCCCTGCTGAAATTTTCTGAAGACAATGAAGAACTTTTCTGTTCTTGCCTTTTACCATACACACAAATTCCATAGTATTCAGTGAGGCTGAATATTTCTGTGGGAGCAAAATGAGCAGGAACTAGGGTTGATCACTGAGATGAACAATCATGAAGCAATTTCCCCCTTGGATTGCACGTAGTGCGCCTGAGATATTAAGCCAACCTGATGATCCAGTAGTAAAATGTCATCATAAATAGGTCGATAAAAGAACAACATGTTCTTTTATTTCTGTCTTGAACTGGGATGGATTTTTTTTTAATGGAAACTATTTAAATTTCATAAAGAAAGAGGAAAATAATTATCTTACCTGCCCCCAAAACTCTAGCAAACAAACAAGCAATCAAGGCATTAGATTTAAATAATGAAAATTAATAACAGCTCTGTTAATGCAAACACATCAGCCTCTTCATCAATAATTGAGACAATATTTGGGAAATAAAAGCATACTTCTCAGCATAACAAAATAATTATCCTACTTTTTTTTTCACCATTTCCATCTGGGCAGGGTAAACTTGCTTTCTTATGCTGTGTCATAAACATTAATGGGAAGATTTCCACCGGAGGTGGAAAGGTAGACAACGAATCTTCCCAAACTACTCTGGCCCCTCAGATGTTCTTAGCTCCTCATTTGACCACTTTCTTTCCTACAAAGTTTACAGCCTTAATTTAACAAATTTACATAAGCAGTTCTTTTTCTTACAGAGTAAAAATTTTTGTGTCTGGTTTAATGCTCCAGGGCAGGTATCCGACAGCCTACAGGCTCTAGGTACAGCAGTTCAGTAGACATACTTGATAAATATTCTTGGTCAAATTGTATCAGTTGATACTCATGAAGGGACAATGTCATATGAGTTTGCATAACAGGTTTCATCTTGATATCATCTTGCAGTCTGGTCACCAGTAAAACATTAACTTTAAAGGTAAGGATCTGGCTTGCTCTAAGGATGAACATTGGCTGATGAGATTTTTTTTCATATTTAGGCTCTTTTAGCCCAACATTCTGCCTTTGGGGTGACAGTTCTGGTTTGGTTTTGAACAGCTTGCTTCCATAATGCTTCCTCTGCTATGCTACGATGTATCATATCCAGAAAAAATTTTCCTATCTTCCTTTCCCAAACCAGGGAAGACAAGCTTACGACTGTCATAATTTGTTGTTCTGTGTTTCCAGAGTCAGTCTTACTTCTGAGTTCCCATTAATGATCATCTTCATTTCTCCTTTACAGATTCTAACATCTTTCTTTTCAGGTCCATTTGAAATGCATGATAATCTGAAGTTTGGATATATTTCATCTCATTTTTGTTCAATATGTCTTTAAACTCACATATTGTGCTCATAAAATGTCATCCATTGTCTGTGACAGGCACAACTAATATTATGTGTGTAGAAAATCTCTGCTGGAGCTTTCCAGAAGTGTCATCCAGAGGCCATCCAGACCACCATAAGCATTTCTGCCCATTATGAGTGCACTTGTGCATGCTTTTACATGTAAATATGGGTGTCCAGCTATTCCTAAAACACTTATTCAAGGGTGTATTGGGTTTGCACGGCAAGGTTTTGGTAGCGGGGGGGCTACAGGGGTTGCTTCTGTGAGAAGCTGCTAGAAGCTTCCCCTGTGTCCGATAGAGCCAATGCCAGCCAACTCCAAGATGGACCCGCCACTGGCCAAGGCCGAGCCCATCAGCAACGGTGGTAGCGCCTCTGGGGTAACGTATTTAAGAAAGGGAAAAAACAATGGCGCAACAGCAACTGCAGCCAGAGAGAGAAGTGAGAATACGTGAGAGAAACAACTCTGCAGACACCAAGGTCAGTGAAGAAGGAGGGGGAGGAGGTGCTCCAGGCGCCAGAGCAGAGATTCCCCTGCAGCCAGTGGTGAAGACCATGGCAAGGCAGGCTGTCCCCCTGCAGCCCATGGAGGTCCATGGTGGAGCAGATATCCACTTGCAGCCCGTGGAGGACTCCAGGCCAGAGCAGGTGGATACCCGAAGGAGGCTGCGACCCCGTGGGAAGCCCACGCTGGAGCAGGCTTCTGGCAGGACCTGTGGACCTGTGGAGAAAGGAGCCCACACTGGAGCAGGTTTGCTAGCAGGACTTGTGACCCCATGGGGGACCCACGCTGGAGCAGTCTGTTCCTGAAGGACTGCACCCCGTGGAAGGGAC
>NW_009226358.1:0-15821 GCF_000690835.1 Fulmarus glacialis | reverse complement strand
GAGGAAGGAGTGGCAGAAACAATGTGTGATGAACTGACTGCCATCCCTGTTCCCCATCCCCCTGTGCTGCTGAGGGGGAGGAGGTAAAGAAATTGGGAGTGAAGCTGAGCCCAAGAAGAAGGGAAAGGTGTAGGGGAGGTGTTTTTAAGATTTGGTTTTATTTCTCATTATCGTACTCTGATTTGATTGGTAATAAATTAAATTAATTTTCCTCAAGTCAAGTCTGTTTTGCCCGTGATGGTAATTGGTGAGTGTTCTCTCCCTGTCCTTACCTTGACCCACGAACCTTTCTTTATATTTTCTCTCCCCTGTCCAGTTGAGGAGGGGAGTGATAGAGCGGCTTTGGTGGGCACCTGGTGTCCAGCCAGGGTCAATCCACCACAAAGGGTTTGCAATTATTTTGCGTTAGAAATATTCTTTTACTGTATTTAGGTCCTCCCTCATCTATATTCAACTAGTTGAATTATGCCAGACATACATGTTTGTGCTTGTGGTTGATATAATTTTCCCAGGGTTTGTCTCGTGTCCAGATTAAATACATACTGTATGTCTGTTAAGTACCTAAATTAATAGAACTCTTCATCCTGTCAGCTTTTCTGCTGTTCCTATTTTATATTCTCCTGCATCCAAGACAGGATCCTAGCTGGTTGATTTCCATTACTTGTTAATACATTTCTTGAATAACTCAGTGTGTTTTGAAAAATCCACAAAATCAGAGTGCTCAGGTTCTGACAATAGATTTTAAGGACATCTGTGCTGGTAAATCCAGCCTTTTGCAGGGTTGTAAAAACCAATATGGCTGATGTCAAAGGCTGTTAATGTTCAACTGCCATGGCCTCAAACCTTGGCACCAAACCACAAACAGTTTTTCTCTTAATAATAATAATAATAATAACAATAATAATAATAATAACAATATTCGTAAAGATTTCTACTTATTTCACTCATTATTCAATGAGTGTTAGATTTCCTTTTGCAGAGTAAGATTTCCTTTTCCTAGCAGGGAGTTACTTTAGAACTGCTGTTAGTATCAGTGATAAGCTGGACATGTAGCCAATGGTGGCATTCCTCACATTGTGCAACACCTCATATCTTGTATCATAAGATGTATGTAATATGTTAGTATCATACATGAGACAAAAGGCATTATACAATTGCATACACATATACAAAGCTCTGCAGCCAGAAGGTGAGGAGCATTAACAGTAGGGTGGAAGGAAATAAGAAGAAAGGACTACTTTGGCTTTCATAGCTTAATATGACTAATGATGATTTCAACTCCTATGACACATTTCAAGCACACACAATGACAAGGAACTAAGGTTGCCTATAGATGACTAGCAAGAGTTAACCCCCATAGGGATATCTATGGCTAAAGGAAAATCTTGTTCCAATTTTGTTTGTTTTCATTGATTATATTTCTCTAAAACTTGTGAAATGTATTTCCCAATCATACAAATGTGTTACAAATCTCACTGTACCTGTGCATCTTTACCAATTTTATAATTCATGTTTCCAAGAAGTTCATGCTTAATAATTTAACATATTAGTGTCTTATTTACAGAATTTCTAAATGCTTAAATTACTTCTTAAATTAAACTCTTCTCCAAACCAATCCAGCCTGGCTCAGAGCACACTTGAATGTGCTCTGTGCTTTTTACTCTGATGTGTATGGTCCTTTAACTTCAGCTAGTCTATGCTTTTGACTTTTTAACTTCTAGGAATTCTTAAACGTGAGAGGTATAATATGGATTTATGTCCAATTGAAAAACAAGTTTGTTTTGTTTACTTTTTTTTGTTTTTCTGTCTTTGCAGCACTGGAAAAACGATAAAGGATTAAGGAGGTAAAACTACCCCCCAAAAAGCAGTAAGAGAGTTTAATGGAAAATAGTGAAGGTGAGAGATTAAGCTGCTGCTGCCATTCAGCCAGCACAAAAAATAGAAGGCACTGTTGCTAGCTGGGTATAAGGTGCTCCTGGAGCACTTTTTAAATCTTCCAAGTCTTTGGATAACTCTACAAATGAATTAGAGGACTCTTAAATTAACGGTCTTATCTCTTCTCTCATATCCTGCATTGGCTGTGATTTATACATGTTGAGACTTAAGGTGAGGGTTTAATGTTAAAGTGTAGGATCACTTCATCAACTGGAATTAGGAGTTACACTGATCCATGCTGGTACAGTGTAACCAAGCTAGTACAAAAAGAAGTGGAAGTAAGCCCTAATACTTTATTGATATGCCTTTTTTAAATAATCAGCTGGATATGTGTCCTGGTTTCGGCTGGGATAGAGGTAATTTTCTTCCTGGTAGCTGATATAATGCTGTGTTTTGGATTTAGTATGAGAATAATGTTGATAACACACTGATGTTTTAGTTGTTGCTAAGTAGTGCTTACCCTAGTCAAGGACTTTTCAGCTTCCCATGCTCTGCCAGGTGTACAAGAAGCTGGGAGGGAGCATAGCCAGGACAGCTAACCCAACTGGCCAATGGGGTATTCCATACCATATGATGTCATGCCCAGTATATAAACTAGGAGGCGTGGTCCGGGAAGTGGCAATCGCTGCTTGGGAACTGGTTGGGCATTGGATGGCAGGTGGTGAGCAATTGCACTGTGCATCACTCATTTTGTCTATCCTATCATCATTATAATTATTTTTATTTTCCCTTTCTTTTCTGTTCTATTAAATTTCCTTTATCTCCATCCACAAATTGTACTTTTTTTTTTTTCTTCTCTCCCCCATCCCACTGGGGATGTGTGGTGTTTGGCTGCCTGCTGGGTTAAACCACAACAATATGCTATCTTTGTTTTAAAAAGACTTGGCTACCTTTCCTATGAAAATTTTCTTAATTTGATTACATCAGGATGGACTACATATGCCCATGCTATTTATCTCCCTAGCAAGAACTGACAATCTGAGAAAATGCAGTATGTGAAAATGAAAATAACAGTGCCTCATCTCACTTATTTTTATTCTTTTCTGTTTTTTCTTTTGCAACCAATAATTTTATTTTGCCTTTTATAATTTTGATCAACAAGGCCAAATGTAAAAATCACACTTCTCTACCATCCCTTATCACCAGATGCTCACTTCAGATAGCTGGACATTAACTTGTCTCAGCACATGTCACAGCCTTTTCTTTCTGGGGGTTGTGCAAATGACTCTGACAGAAGCAACCAGAGGGGGGGAATGTATGTATTGGAATATATGGCTCCAACACTGCAATGAAACACTTGTAGTGGCTAACAGAATTACTGAATTAACATGTGTTTGGCCTTAAAATAGGGTGTGGGATTGGTTTTTTGTTTGGCTTGGGGTTTTTTTGGTTTTTTTTTTAGCTTTTAGTTTCATAGTCGTCCTGCATATATATGGTACTTCATAGTGGCAGTCACATCTGAGAAAACTTACTCACACTTTATCTGAAGCATCGCTTTTTAACTTTCATGCGCTGTAGAGCTGTAATAAGAGTAGCAGATGAGTATGGCATTCCATATTAATTCCATAACAGTGAACTTTATAATATACAATGATTTATGGGGAACCCTAACTCCTGTCTGTGCTGAAGATACTTGCAGTTGGACTTTGACCATGACTTTTTAACTGTGATCCAAAGGGAGAAAGTCTTTTACCAAGGCTAAAATACCGATTACCGTAATCTCTCTGTCACAGCAGTAAGCTTCCAATTAGTCCATCCATAAAACTAAGTATTTAATGGGAAATCATCTAAATTACTCACAGATGTTGGAGCTTCCAGAGAAATAACAGCGAATTCATAAGAAGGCTCAAATTAAAACAAAAGATACTTAACAATTTGCTGCATAGAAGGAGAATTCCTCTAGCTGGAAATCTGAAGGTTTGGAATGGCACTAAGTGGCATTAGTATGACAAGCTCTAAACAGTTACAGACATCTGAAACCCCTTTCCCTAACTTATCAGTGGCTTCAAAATGTGAAGTGAGTTCTTTTTAAAATAGATGAAACAAAGAATGTTGTACTGGCCGACATGGCCAGTGTTTCCAGAAACAAGAACTTTGAACTCTATTCTTGCTTCTACTAATACATTTCTAGTTCATGGCCCTCTTATGGTCATGAACAAGTGATGTTACCTTTTGTGGGTTTGTTTTCCTAAATTAAAGGAAATACATGCACTAACCTCCATCTATCTTGCTATTATTTTTATATGAGTTGATCATTTGATTTCTTACGAAATACTACACATTTCAAAAAATGGGATTGACGAATATATATAGCAGTAACCAGTAGAGTTCAATCTGCCTTATGCAATAGGCACTAAGAGATCACACTTCCACAGTAAGATTTTATTTTCCTCTTTCTTCTATGTAGACTTGTCAAAATATTATGGGGCATATCACTTGCTCTTTCAGCTTGATGGTACATTTATTTATGTGTACAAGATAAATATGATTATTATCATTTAAGTAAAAAAAGAGCCAGTTTAGGATTTTTAATTTTTTTTTAAGGTAAAGTAGGATCCTTACCACACTGATGTGCAGTGTTGCCAAGAAGTTAAAGTTGCAGTTGACAAACTTTTCCATGTTTAAATTGCTAAGTAAGGACTGAAGAGAAATCTGTAGGTAGAAGATTTGTATATAATTCTGATATATTCTTATGCTATTTCCAGTATAAAAAAGATTATCATGCCTAGGAACATCTGAAATATAGATTTTTCTATGACAGGTGTAGTGCTGGAGGGGAGGTCAGGGGAGAAGATTCTTTTTTAAGGGATTTTTTTTTTTATTTTGACAGCAACTATTCCACTCGAACATCTAACTAGTCAGAAACAATTTGTTTTGACAAAAAGTTAATAGAAAGAGATAGTTCTGCTTCTTTATATTATAATGGGAATATTTGATAAATATGGTTAACTTCCACTTAATTGGACTATTTTTTAATTCACAGTATGAATGACTACTTTTATTTATTTAAAATTTTTGTATTACATTCTACCTTTTTAATACTTTATTTGTATATTTTCATTCTCAGAGAAATAACAATTTAAATATTTTCTTCATAATAAATTTATGAAAATTTAAAATTCTCCTCAGGATCAATTCTGATCAATTCTGTCTAGTCTATGTGCAGAGGTCTGAGTGACAGCAACTGGAGAGGGGGCCATGGGTCATAAGGGCCATTAGGCCTGGGTGCCAGCAAATGGAGAGACCAGGGTGTGTATATGTTTCCCTAGAAAACTTCAGTTTTCTTCAAATTTCAGTGCTTGTGTGTAGATGTAAGTCACTACTGAACTTTTCTACTGAACTTTGAACCTCAGGATGTCCAGGTGCCAGCAACTGTGGAGAGCAAGGATCTGAGGTCAGCTGTTGGAGGGACAGATTGGCTGTCTAAGGTCAGCTATGGGAAGGATCCATACTGCATGTGTAACTCTATATCCCAGTAGTGAATTTCAGTCCTGGTCAGCTAGAGGGAAGGAATAGGACCGAGCCATCCATGCTATTTGTGTTTGCAAGGGTTCTGTGTGCTTCTGCCCATGTTAGTCTTTGTGGCCAGCCATGTGTCTGCTTGTTTTTGTTTATTTTCTTGTTGTGTGCCTGCTTGTGTGTGCGCCCATCGGGAAACACAAGTCCAGCCTTGCCATTAGGAAGACCTGGGGACACAGCGCTGCAGCAGCTTTGCCTCCATCAGACTAGATTTAGTAGCCTTTAACAATGTTGAAATTCCAATCGGTGTGACATAAGGTACAGCAGTGCTGACTGTGTTTATCATATAGGTGATGTATGTCTTTACAGTAATGTTTCTGTTACATACATTATTTAAAGGACACTATGAGCTTTTAATGGATTTGTAACTTTTCAGCCATCCAATTTATTGCCAGGCAGTCTCAGATGCCTGGACAAAAACTTCCATTCTCTCATTCCTGTGCATGAGCAAGTTATCTTTTTTCAGACATACGTAAATCTAAAGGATAAAAAGAGCAGAGAGGAATAAAAAATAACCGTGCTGAGAACATCAACAGTATGACATAAGTGTATGGAATAAGATGACAGTCTCAAGGGACCATAACTTTTTGTCAAGCCTGATGGAGAACGTCAGATTTTTTTCCCCTCAAGGCATCATTTCCTTTCCACAATATTTGATTATGTGAATGGCAGCAATGGAATGACTCCATAATCTTTTAAGTTAAAGTTTGGCATACACACACACACACTCTTATATACACACACACATACACACACACACATATATACACACATACATATATATGTATGTATATGCAGCAATCATAACTTTTTTCTTAATTAACTCTCTGCTTACCATCATCTAATGAACTTTAGGTAATATGCTTGTTCTTTTCTCCCTTTCATATCTTCTAATTACCAGGAAATATTGCTGTAATATGCAACAGATGTCATAGCTCATCATAATTTGTAATCAAATAAACAAGTAAAAATAAGAAATTCACAGAGCAAAAGTATGGCATATATTATTACATTGATATACTTATGAAGTTCTAGAAATTTTAATGTTGAATTCTCAAATAAGTTCTGTAGTTCTGAATAATAGATACATGGTGACTAATATTCACTGGAAAAGAAAACAAAAAAGATATTGTACAGGTTGCTTGTGAGAACTCCATGATTTCATTTAGCTTCATGAGTCTGACTCTTAGTCACATGGTTCTAAATCAGTTTGTAGGCTTTAGTTAGTTATTACTTGTTCAGAAATTACATGCTTGCAGATGCTTAAGTGGCAGCTAATACATCACATAGCTTGACATATATACTGCATTGAGCAGTGACAATTAAGGAGCTATGGCTCCTTTAATCTCTTTTGAATTCTCACCCTTTAATGTTTGGTTAAGAAAACATTTCCTTCTAATACATTTCACAAGTTAATAGCTGGAGACATGTAGTGGGTTTGGTCAAAATACAGTTTCCTTCTGAGAAGTAACTGTCTAAGATAGTACCTTATTACTGTGTAGTCCAGCTTTCTGTGCATAAGATGTTCATGCACCTGCATTAATGCCTTCTATTTGATTTATTCATAATGATTTTGTTTGTCTTTTTCAAACACCTGTGGGCTTCCAGTACTGATGTGTATTGTGGTAGGCAAGTGGTAAAGAAAATGTGTGCTCCAAAGATTTTACAAGCTAAAATTACTAATTAACTTTGGTATAAATTATGTTGTTCATGGATTTAAAGGAAATAGATTGTGCATTGTCAGTGAAGATATTTAACTAAGATGCAACTGCATTTGCCTTTTGTCAGTATATGAGGGAATCTGGTAGATTTACAGCTCAACTCTGTCTTTTCTCCTGTAGTTCAGGAAAGTGCTTGTGCTGGTTTTGGTAGGGATAGAGTTAATTTTCTTTATAGTAACTAGTACAAGGCTATGTTTTGGATTTGTGCTGAAAACAGTGTTGATAACACAGGGATGTTTTCCTTATTGCTAAGCAGTGCTTAGACAGAGTCAAGGCTTTTTCTGCTTCTCACACCACTCCACCAGAGAGGAGGCTGGGGGTGCACAAGAAGTTGGGAGGGGACACAGCTGGGACAGCTGACCCCAACTGACCAAAGCCAAAACCAGCACAGTGGTGAAGTACATACCTTAAGTAGCTTTTAATCAAATCCATGTTTAGTTTAGAAGCTACTCAGTATGAGGGGGACAGGGTTTTTCTCACTTTCCTATTTCCAGATTCTGCCAGTTCTGGTACTACAATTTGTCTCTCTTGCTATCTTTTGCTTCTCTGTGTCCAAGCAATGCTCTTCTTCTCAATGCCATTTGCTCTGTACAAAGGATGTGGAGAAGCAGAATTCTACTGAGATACCTCAAAATTATTAGAAAAGATAATGTAAGCAATCATCTCAGTTAAGCCATCATTAAGCAGAATTACACTACTGAGTTTTCAGCACTGGAGCTGGTAAAAAATTATCTTGTGTATCATCTTTTGTCAAGCAAGAATCTAGGACCAAGTCCTTAGCACATGTACTGTAGTGCATGCAAATGATGACGCATTTATCCAGAATTCTTCCTAAGAAACCTCAAAGCTGATCTCCAATCAGGAATTAGGCTCTTCTTAAAAGTTCATTAGCTGCATATTTGTAAATTGTCTTTTCATATCTCATAAAGAAATGGCTGGAGACAAAAAGGACAAAATCTCAACTGGGAACCATATTTTTAGGTACTTAAGGAAGATAAAAGGAAAGTGCATAGTGGAGCTGTGCCCAAAGGATTATTATTAGGATTTTCTTTGGCAGACCGCCTTGATTTTGTATCTCTTTGTGTAGCTATAAAATGCTCTTTCTCCAGGAAAAATGGTGCTTGTGATTTTTTTCATTATTCAACCAGTTAGTGATTTTCAGCCACAGGTTTGCTCTTTGGGAAGAAGGGTGGCAGATTAACTGCTAAGACTGGCATCATAATTGCAAATTGTTGTATATTTTTGGTATTTGGATGTAAAATTCCCCTTGAAAAAAAAGTACTTTGTTGATAGCAGACATGTACATGCCTGTTCTAGAATTCTCTTTAAAGTCCCACGTACCCACAACAAAGAAAAAAGTAAAAACCTTTGTGCATTTCCTTATTGTGTTTGAGAAAGAACAAAAAGCCCTTAATGCAGATCCTCTTGGAAGCATCAAGATTAAGATATTGTGTGGCTTTATACCGCTTCTCACTTGAAAATAAATTAATTCTCACAGTGAAAAAAAAAAGGAGAAGAAAAATATCAGAATTTAAAAGTGAATCTTGAACAGTAGATGGAAAAAAAAAGAAGTAACAGAAAATAGCTGACAGTACAAATACACATATGTTTAAATTTATTTAAAAGAATACAAAAGTAATAAAAAAGAATATTTTCTTTACTAGCATTCACTCCAGAGATTTGTAAACTCATACATATTATATGATAATGCTGGTTTTATGCAAATGTTTTCTCTGCAATCTGAACAATAACGATAAATATTTTCTCAAATGTGAAAATGGTCAATGTGAAATACCTGATATTTGTGTAAGCACTTGCTCTATTCTGTTTTGTTTCTGACATGTAACATTGGATCTGGGTTCTATTATTGCTTAATTTACATAATACACATTAAATCCCTGATCACAAATATTTCTGCAAACTACACAGTATGCACTGTGTGATATGAGTTTGTAATGAATCAAAATTAAGTCAATATTTTCTTCCATGGTAAGATCACTAAAAGCACTTAATTTCCCAAGGGAACAAGTCATCGGGGAAATATTTGTGTTTTACAGTTTATCTAAACTACTTTATACCCCAGAGAAGCCAGAGCACTCTCCCTCCCTGCAAGTCTTCAAAATTTCAACATATAACACCTTGTAATTTCAGAAAGAATAGATCATTGGCAGTCATTATTCATGAGTTTGTGCATCATTCAGCATCATAGCTCATCAAAATTTATTTCCCAATTTTACATGGAGTTGAAACTAATTTGCAGTGTCTTATACTTTCATGCTTAAAAATTGTGCTTATCCTGTGTTTTTCTTTAATATTATGAAGTGAGAAAATATGAACATCATTTTACATTATAAAATACTTAAGTAGACTAACTATCTTTTTTAAATTTTCGCACACAAATAGCAATTTATTAGTCATATATTTAGGGGTTAAGAAGCCTTGCATAAGAAGGAACAGGATTAGTTGTGGAAATGTGGTACGTAATTGTTTTCATTTTACTGAAAAAATAACTTTGAAAGGAAAGCAATACAACTGTGAAGTGAACAAAATTATAGTAAACCATAGTAGTATGTGCTTAATGTTTTAAGTTATTTATTGTATTTATTAGGAATAGCTATGGACTTTTCATTTTTTCAGGTAATAACTTATATGTAGAACATAAAAGCTTCTTCCCAAAAGGCTTACTAAACCATACTAAACACAACACACTAAAAAGAGGGGAAAAAAAAGGCAAAGGTTAATGGATTACACAACTGGTGTAACAGATTTATTTTTCTATGGGTAACCCATTGATTTGAAACAGGTTAAAACTTCTGCTACAGCTTATTTAAAAAACAAAAAAAGAGTTTTTGAAACATACAAAATACCTCTCTTGTTTTTAAGTTATTAGTAACTTAATGCTTATTGTTTTACAGTCAACATTTTACAGTGAGAAAAGAATAGTATCCAATCTACACTTTTTCTGTTGAAGAACTTGCTATACATGTAGTAATGTTTCGCTTTATCCTTTACTTAAATTCTCTCTGTTTAGCCTTATAACCTGAGGCAGAAGAAATAATTTCAATGGCAATTTCAGAAATATTTCAATAAGAGGTTTTGCTTTCATTTGCTTATAATTGTAACAATTTAAGCTCTATGTCTCTTGAGCATAAACTGTTTTTTTCCAGAGAAGTAAAACTACTGTTCCTCAGAAAAATCCATTGCTTTGACAGTATTAAAAACAGCTAAACAAACTAACCTAATTGCAGATGTCTATATAGACGTTCTATTAGCACCATTTATGTGAGCAGAGAAGTGAACTGTATTTGGCATTTGTATCCCTGTGACTGAAGTTCACAAACACCCAAGTATTTGGTAACTCACTAAGTATGCAGCAGCCATTAAAAGGTCATTGAACACAGTCCAGCCCAGGTGGTAACTAATTTTTTCACGGTATCATTCCTCCTAGGAGGACAGCGTGTCTTCCTGGGCACAAGACAGAGTCTTCTGTGGTTTGGATGTTGATGAAACAGCCTCTGAAATAGTTTCTGAAATGGAAGCAGTTTTAATATAAAAGTGAAGAAAAGACAGTGGTAGAAGACTCATACAAGAAATAAAGCTAAGCTATTTAAGGGATAAGTTTAAGTGACAAGGAAAAAATAAAGATAAGAAGATAAGACAAAAATAATCCAATGCCACAACAAAGACAAATAGATTTTGCCAGCAAGTGTTCTGTGCAGTGTTTCAAAAGCTCTGGTGTCCTGATGGTCTAAATAAGAAACTTATCCAAAGCATGAGGTGGTTTCTTTGGAGTTTTCTTCCCATAGAAACAAGGATGCAGGAAGAATGGTTTATGCCTATGAATTATCTTGACACAAAGCCAAGATAAAACTGGGGTGCACTTCGAAATCCCACAGTGTAGTAGCTACAGATAAGCTAATATTTTCAGTCTGTTCAACATGAAAAGATCAGTAGTGACTGAAAAGAAAACAATTTTATAGAAAATATTCAGCTAGGCCCACTCAGAATCTGTTCTTCTCCTGTCAACAGATATTCATGAAGCCCTTTCAGAAGACATTAATGTAATCTCTCATCCATATTTTAGCCTAGTTTTTCTGAGTTATTTTTGTTATGTAAATAAATTACGTAGTGTCTAAAACCTGTCAACACAATGAGCCCATTGTTTTCACTAGATTTTAATTTGCACATGTTGTCTAACAGAGCTGACTTATGCTTTCTTGGGATCTGAAAGAATCACTTTGTGGCTGATCTAACATGGAACAATTATTCTCCATTCTGTCATGTACAATGATAAATAAAGTACAAAAATAAACCTACACCAAAATAACTGTCATGTTTATTACGCAAATTATTTAAGTCAACTGACAATGGCCGAAGCCATCATTTACATCAATAACTATGAAATGCTACTGTAGCAAGTAGTTAGAAACCAGTGGTACTGTTAAACAGTATTAAGAATCCATTAGCCAGCTATTATTAACATGTTAAAATAATTAACCAAAATGAACATTAATAATCCGTGGCTAACTAACCAACTATTTTAAGGGTTTTACAAAACTAATATGGGTATCTTAGTTACAGCATGTTATATAACTGCACATTGAATTTGGATTTAAATCCTAATTCATACCTTCACAATTTCTTTTGCTCACTGGCAAGTTTTTGGAGTGTTTGTAGGTTGCTTTCCCATTTATTTGGACCAGGAAGAAACCAAGAAAGATGAGGCTTCAGCTTGTTTGCTCTGTGGCAGCAGCTCTTAAAATCTTTTGCTCTGTACCTGTAGCATAAGGAAAACAGGGCAACAACCTAATAGAAAGAATAGGAAGAGTTTAAGAATGAGGGATTTTGATAACGAAACTGCATTAAGGCTTTTTATTTGCTAAATCTTTCAGAGGAACTAATTTTTCATAAAGAGAAAATATCATTGATCTGTTCAATTAAGGCCTCAGATCACCATAACAATGTAATTTCAATCTGTGGCCTTTAGCTTGCCAAGAAAGGTCATGATGCTGAGATAAAGCAGCAGAAAGAAAATAAAAGTATGGTAAATATCTTGTAAAATACAAAATAAGTCTGTAAGATACTGGAAGAAAGGCAAGTAAGTAAAGTAAGTGAAAGAGGTCATGTTCATATTTTAATAAAGTGAAAAATATTGAAATATAAACATTATTTCCTCTTTGAAATAATTCATTGTTAATGATTGCACTTAAGTGAATTTTATGTGAAAATTATTAATATAATTTTTTTTAGAGTTTAATTTCTTATTCATTCCACAGTATTGTTTTATTTTAAACTAGCATGGTAGAACTTCAAGTTGAAAAGAACAGATAAAAAGAACATTTTTATTGGATGCAATGTTAAAGAGCGTATGCTTTCTCTTTTTTTTTTTTTTTTATATTAATTTTCTAGATCATCCAGGATACTTTCCAAACTAATCACATTATTCTTTATCTAATCCTTAGAGTTTGGCTTGGTTCCTGAGTGACCAAACATGTTTTGGTCATGATTAGGTCTATTTTATAAAGTAATGGAAAAGGTCATAACAGAGCTGCTTGCAGAAAGATAGGTCTACAGATAAGTAATGCATATTTGCTATGCTAACACAACACAAGGATTTAGGACTCTAAAAACAATTATCTAATTTGTTATTTTTTTAAAAAAATATCAGTAGAATTCTTTAAAGCAGCTCTGTAACTGACCTGAAAACTGTAAGAAATTACTGGAACAAGTATTTCATTTCAGTTTTTAATCATAGAATCCCAAGATGGAGTTCAGTTTTGGAATTTATTATTCAGGCCCTTTCTGAGCTCTCAGAAGAATCTTGTAATGTTAGATTTACTCTAAAAGACATACTACAGCTAGAAGTACTTTTGGTCATATAATGCTTGTGGAAACATTACCTTATACTGACATGGTTTCTTAGCAGTCAGGGTATAGATATATCCATTTTAAATTAGTTTTTCGCTTTTTCTTTTTTTTCTTTTTTTTCTTTTTTTTCTTTTTTTTTCTTTTTTTATTTTGAGGCCATCATTTTTGCTTTATAAATTGAACAAGAGAAACAGAGGCTGAAGTTCCTACCTGGCCTGAGAAAGACAATTCTATCAAAAGTTTAACAGATCTGACAATTCTTAATACTCCTCAAAGACACTGAATTAGAAGGGAAAAAAACCGCCCAAAAGATAGATAAGAAGCCAAGCAGTCCAGGAAAGGTATGGAATAGGATTAAAAATAAGGATGGAGGGGAGAACTTGATATGGCTTTGAAAAATTTTTATTTAAATGAAAATAATATAATGATATACTGTTTATTATCAAAGAGTATGCTTGCATTGGCTGAAATACAGTTCTAAACTTAGTAAACTGAGTGTGTTATGGATTAGTGAACTGTCATAAAACCACATTTCAATGATATATTTAAATACTACAGATGCCAGGTATTCCTATTAGCTGGGATTACCTCCTAGCAGGCACGTGTCCTATCCAGTAAACAACTGCTTTAGAATTGATTCTTTGTGGCTCTTACCAAAGAAACCTGACAAAACCCTTCCTCCTTTATTTTCTTGAAACTGAAATAATGGAATATAAACTATCCCATGTCAATCTCCAGTTTCACTTTGTTCTCTGTGATGACAGAGGTTGTTTTAAGTGGATATTTCTTTCCAGTAAAAAGCAAACCAAAATACTACAAAGAAAGAATGGCCATTTTCAAATTCAGAGTAACTCAAATGCATTTGCCTCCTGAATGGTCCTTGTTTTGAAACTTGAACTGCCTTTTGAACAGAAATACTTTTTAGCATGACCCATTTTGTCACTGAAATGTCACTTAGCCTCTTTGAAATGACAGTTTTTATATGCCCTTTATACTGCAGTGATTGCAAATTCTTCATGTAAATATAGACTGAATTTACAGAGTAGTTGGCATTTTCAAATTTATTAGAGAGCCACTTACTCAGGAAACATACAGAAATGGGTGGAAAAAGGGAAAAAAGAGCATTTTGTAGAATTTTAATTATGTAGAATTTTGATTGTGTTATTGAAGATATTTCTACTGTCATGTAACAGATGTAACAAACTATTGTAAGTATCAAATATATTGTATATGATGGTGCATGCAAATATTTTCCTTTTACATACTTGAATATTTGCAATATCTGCCTTTGAATGTTATTGTACATAGTAGTGTATCAGGAATATCTTCATATTTTAAAACTTCCTAGCCTGAAGCAAAAGTTTCAGAGAGCATCTGAATCCTGTATTCATCCAAAAAGCTCAAGTACATTTCCATGATGTGAGAAGCTATGATAGCAATCCTTAGTAGGAATAAAAACAGGTGAAAGTGCAGGATGTTCGCAGTTCATGAGTAGATTTATGATAAAGTCATATGCTAAAAACACAAGTAGAAAAAAAAAAAAAAAGAAAAATGGACTCAAAAAATCATAGGTTTTAATCTTGGTAGTGATGCTGCTGCCACTCTCTATATTCCTCACAGACACACACACATAAGAAACAAAGCACAACAAATGTCCCACTCAGAAAGCCATTGAGAACTTGATTAATTTCAAGTATATGTGTAATTCCCAGTTTGAATGCTTGCTCAAAGGTGTGAACAAACATAACCTGTTCATTAAAAGGAAATGCTTTTTAAATGTAAAGAAGTCAGGTCAATGAAACATGTCAGAGAATTTTAGTGCATCTAAGTACTTATTCTTAGCATTGGATTTACCAGGAAATACCACAAAAAATGGTTAATATTTTGTTAAAAAACATCACAAGTTTCCAGTAAACTATTATGAAGTAGTTAGATACTGTGTATAACTTTTAATGAGACAACAGGTCTTTCATTATACTGCCAGTAAAAGATACAAACTTGTAAGTAGCATTTTTCATTTTTAACATTTTTTTCCTAACAATTACTTTTAGATTTCTTACCTTTTGTTCTTATCCTTTCAGAACACTGATGTAAAAACAAACAAACAAACAAACAAACAAAAATATATATATTGAATGTGACATCTCTTCATCTGTTTGGAACTAATAATGCCTTCACAACAAACAGTTGTTTTGGTACATGCTGGATACTGATGTAAAATAACAGTGGATGAAAACATATGGAATAGTTACCTAAGGTGTGTGTTTACTTCCTGACATAATTGGGTACTCTTCCAAGGTTTCCAGAATAAATTAATTGAAGGAAGCTCTCAAATTAGTTTTAAATAAGAATGCTTGCTCTATAAACCTGGAAATAAGTATAGAATATTTAGTTGCTTTGAATAAAATGGTCACAGTCCACACATGTTGAACTATACATTGGCCTCTTTATTATTATCAAAAAACCCAAAAACCCCTATCCAGCTCCTGAATATGAAATGATGTTATAGACTAGGGCTGTAAGTCTTCACCTAGGTGGGAAGAGCCCACACATCACCTCCATTGCTGTGCTGTCTCGCATAGTTTCTGTGGCCTCTCCACACAAACTGCCCCTGTAATGCCTGAAGCCTGCTTGCTATGCTCTTGCTCACCAGCTCTACAGAGGTGTCCTCAGCAGATGTGTAAGGGCCCAGTGTTCCCTAATCAGCAGTCCAAGAAAAAAACTACTTGCCTGTTGAAAAAGAAAGACTGATGGCCCGATATGCCGGCCAGACCCATC
>NW_009226357.1:5892-6153 GCF_000690835.1 Fulmarus glacialis | reverse complement strand
TTGTCCCCAAAGGGATGTCCCCATTGCCAGCTGCCAGCATGTCCCCAAAGGCATGTACCCACTGCCAGCCCTGTGTCATGTCATCCCCCAAAGGGATGTACTCGCTGCCAGCGTGTCCCCAGAGGGATGTCCCCATTGCCCCATGTCCCCAAAAGGGATGTCCCTGATTCCAGCATGTCCCCAAAGGGATGTACCCGCTGCTGGTGTGTCCCCAAAGGGATGTCCCTACTGCCAGCTCTTCACCATGTCCACAAAAGGGGG
>NW_009226357.1:5385-5660 GCF_000690835.1 Fulmarus glacialis | reverse complement strand
AGGGGTGGCCCTGCTGCTCCCGTGTCCCCAAAGGGGTGTCCCTGCTGCCACCATGTCCCCAAAGGGGTGTCCCTGCTGCCAGTTTTTCACTGTGTCCCCAAAGGGATGTCCCTACTGCCAGCTCTTCACCATGTCCACAAAAGGGGTGTCCCTGCTGTCACCATGTCCCCAGAGGGATATACCCATTGCCAGCCCTACAGTGTGGCCCCAAAGGGATGTCCCTGCTGCCACCATGTTCCTGAGGGGATATACCCACTGCCACTGTGTCCCCCCAG
>NW_009226357.1:4264-4899 GCF_000690835.1 Fulmarus glacialis | reverse complement strand
CCATGTTCCCGAGGGGATATACCCACTGCCACTGTGTCCCCCAAGGCAGGTACCCACTGCCACCCCTGCAGCATGTCCCCAAAGGGATGTCCCTGCTGCCACAGTGTCCCCAAAGGGATGCACCCACTGCCAGTGCTGTGGCATGTCCCCAGAGGGATGCACCCACTGCTGGTGTGTCCCCAAAGGGATGTCCCTGATGCCACCCCTGTTGTGTGTCCCCAAAGGGATGTACCCATTGCCACTGTGTCCCCAAAGGGATGTCCCCGCTGCTGTGTGTCCCCAAAGGGATGCACCCATTGCCAGCCCTCCAGCGTGTCCCCAAAAGGATGTCCCTGCTGCCACCACATCCCCAAGGGGATGTACCTGCTGCCAGCATGTCCCCAAAGGGAGGTACCCACTGCCACCCCTGCAGCATGTCCCCATAGGGATGTCCCCACTTCCACCCCTGTGGAGTGTCCCCAAAGGGATGTCCCCACTGCCAGCCTTACATCGTGTCCCCAAAGGGCTGCACCCACCGCCAGCCTTGCCACGTGTCCCCAAAGCAGGTCCCCAAAGGGATGTCCCCACTGCTGGTGTGTCCCCAAAGGGACATACCCACTGCTGGTGTCCCCAAAGCCAGCTGCCCATGGGGACGC
>NW_009226357.1:3811-4060 GCF_000690835.1 Fulmarus glacialis | reverse complement strand
GTGCCACCAGCCCCTTCCCCCCCGTCCCCAAGCCCACCCAGGGTGGAAACACCCCTGCCCGGGAACTGATCAGGCCCCAATTAGAGGGGCTCGCCGTAAGCCAGGGGAGGAATGCAAATGAGGTTAACGGTTAATTAGGGATTGAAAAATTCATTATTCCTCTAGAGCAGCTGATTGCGATGCAGCCCCGCGTCCCCATTAGGGCCATTTGACCGCTTGCTAATGACACGGCGGCGGGAGGCTCATGGG
>NW_009226357.1:3422-3732 GCF_000690835.1 Fulmarus glacialis | reverse complement strand
GCAGCCGCTTATTGCGATGCAGCCCCGCGTCCCCATTAGGGCCATTTTACCGCTTGCTAATGACACGGCGGCGGGAGGCTCATGGATTCCCCCCCCAACCCGCCGAACGCCTCCGAGAATCATTCCTGTAGAGAGTTGTGCCCGTTCTCAGCCTCCCTGCAGCGGGTTGCTTCAGGCAATGAGTTGTGGTTGTTCTCAGTGGGGCTCATCTGTGAAATGAATTGCGGCCGTTCTCAGTGGGTCCCACCCGTGCAATGAATTGCGGCTCTTCTCAGCCAGGATCACCCATGCAATTAATGTGGCTGTTCTC
>NW_009226357.1:2817-3327 GCF_000690835.1 Fulmarus glacialis | reverse complement strand
GTCTCGGCTGGGGCGCACCCATGCGATGAGTTTTGGCTGTTCTCAGCCAGGATCACCCAGTGCAATGAATTGTGGCTGTTCTCAGCTGGGGCTCACCCGTGCAACGAATTGTGGCTGTCCTCAGCTCCCCGGTGACACGCGGACGGCTGGACAAGCAGCTCGGGGCAGCGGTGGGGAAACACCCCCCTGCTCCCCGACGCTTCCCCGCTGCCTCGCTCGAGCCAACCTTCCAATTCAATAAAGTTAATTAACAATTAGCCGAAAAGCCAAGTGGACAAGTCAGTAGATATGGACTAGTGTTTGCTGCAATTTACTGACCTGTTTATAATTAACCTCCCACCTCCAAAATACATCGCCGAAAAGAAGTATAAACTTATTAATAGCCATGGTGGCTAATTAAAGCCAAAGCTCTAATTATCCCGAGATGTGACCGCGGGCAGGAAACCGCGGTGACCGATGAAAGGCGAGAAAAGATGCTCGACGCAATATTGAGGAGGATGCAGGGATGCT
>NW_009226357.1:0-2799 GCF_000690835.1 Fulmarus glacialis | reverse complement strand
CTGCTGCCACGCCCTGGTACCCACCAGCATCCTTAGGGGCTGCATCCCGCATCCAGCTGCCCTGCCCGCTGCACAAAGGGGACCCAGGCGGGCTAATTCGGCGTGGGGACTGGCGGCACGCCTCCGCCTTTGTCTCCCTTTCAAAGCCAATATCCCGGCCCCAGATGGGTTAATACATAATGCAGACAAGCAAGTAATTGCTTGCCTTTGTAGGGCCGTCAGCGCTGGGTCCCCGGCCCTCTGATCCCCCATTAACGGCCATGCAAACAAGCCTTCCACCCAATTAAGCCCAGCTTTGATAGAGCCTTTCCCAATGATGTGCAGGTCCCAAACTAGCGATTCGCACATGAGCCACTACCTGTTAAACCTGGAGTTGGCTTCCTTCGGGGACGAGCATCCCTCGCCTCTCGCCGTGACCCAGCTGCCGAGCTCTGCCCGGCTTCCCCCAGCCCTGAAGGGAGGCTCGGCTGATAAATGATCTCGACAAACTCTATATTAAAGAGGTGGAAATGGGATGTTAATATACCCCGAGTTGCTCGTCTCAAGAACACATGGGCTCCGGCTTCCCAAAGACGGCGGTAATGAGGCGGGCTGGGACGCCCCGCGAGGAGACCTCAACCCACCGGCCTCCTGCATCTGCCAGGCGTGGAGGAAAGACAGCCTGACACCCGTCCTCTAAGGCATCCCCCCGCTGTCCCACAGAGCATCCCGGGGTCATCCCCCAAAGCATCTCAATCTGCTCACCTAAAGCATCTCGACATCATCCCCTAAAGCATGCCAGTGCGCTCCCCTAAAACAGCTCAGCATTATCCCTTAGCACGCCCTGGCATCATCCCCTAAAGCATCTCGGCATCATCCCCTAAAGCGTCTCAGCACGCCCTGGCATCATCCCCTAAAGCATCTCGGCATCATCCCCTAAAGCATCTCAGCATCATCCCCTAAAGCATCTCAGCATCATCCCCTAAAGCATCCCAAGAAGCTCCCCTAAAGCATCCCAACACCATCCCCTATAGCATCCTACCATCATCCCCTACAGCATCCCAGCATCATCCCCTACAGCATCCCAGTGCACTCCCCTGAAACTTCCCAGCATTATCCCTTAGTGTATGCTGGCATCCTCCCCTAAAGCATCTCATTGTCATCCCCTAAAGCATCCCAGTAAGCTCCCCTACAGCTTCCCAGGATCATCCTCTAATACATCCAGGCATCATCCCCTAAAGCATCCCACCATCACTCTCTGAAGTATCCCGGTACACTCATTTAAAACATCCCAGTGTCCTCCCCTAAAGCGTCTCACTATCATCCCCTAATACACCCTGGCATCCCTCCGAGCATCCCAGCATCATCCCCTAAAGCATTCTGGCATAACTACCCTAAAGCATCCCAGCATCATCCCCTCAGGTATCACAGTGACATCCCTGAAAGCATCCCAGCTTGCTCCCCTACAGCATTCCAGCATCATCCCCTAAAGCATCCCCATACGCTCCCCTAAAACATCCCCGCATCTTCCCTTAAAGCATCCCACCATCACCCCCTAAAGCATCCCAGTACGCTCCCTGAAAACATCCCAGCATCATTCCTTAGGTCATGCCAGCATCATCCCCTACAGCATCCCTCCATCATTCCCTAAAGCATCCCAGAGTCACCCCGTAAAGCATCCCAGTATGCTCCCCAAAAACATCCACCATCACCCACTACAGCATCCCAGTGCACTCCCCTAAAATGTCCCAGCATTTTACCTTAGGGCATCCTGGCATCATCCCCTAAAACATTTCAGTATCATCCCCTATAGCATACCAGTGTCATCTCCTAAAGCATACCACTATCATCCCCCAAAGCATCCCAGTGTCATCCTGTAAAGAATCCCAGTATGCTCCCCCAAAACATCCCACCATCGTCCCCTAAAGCATCCCAGTGTCGTCCCATACAGCATCCCAGTATGCTCCCCAAAAACATCCCACCATCGTCCCCTAAAGCATCCCAGCATCATCCCCTACAGCATCCCACCATCATTCCCTAACGCATCCCAGCACCATCCCTTAAAGCATCCCAGCACCATCCCCTAAAACATCCCAGCGTCATCCTCTAAATCATCCCAGTATCGTCCCCTAAAGCATCCCACTGTCATTCCCGTATGCTCCCTAAAACATCTCAGCATCTTTCCTTAAAGCATCCCACCATTATCCCCTAAAGCATCCCAGCATCATCCCCTAGAGCATCCCAGTAGGCTCCCCTAAAGCATCCCAGTATCATTCCTTAAAGTATCCCAGCACCATCCTCTAAATCTTTCCACTGTCACCCCCTAAAGTATTCCACTATTATCCCCTAAAGCATCCCAGTGTCATCCCCTGCAGCATCCCAGTATGCTCCCCAAAATCATCCCAGCACCATCCCCTAACGCATCCCAGTATCATCCCCTAAAGCATCCCAGTGTCATCCCCTAAATCATCCCAGTGTCATTGCCATACGCTCCCCTAAAACATCTCAGCGTTTTTCCTTAAAGCATCCCAGCATCATCCCCTAGAACATCCCAGTATGCTCCCCTACAGCATCCCAGTATCATTCCTTAAAGCATCCCAGCACCATCCTCTAAAGCTTTCCAGTGTCACCCCTAAAGTATCCCACCACCAGCCCCTAAAGCACCCCAGTATCATCCCCTAAAGCACCCCAGTGTCATCCCCTAAAGCATCCCAGTGTCATCCCCTAAAGCATCCCAGTATCATCCCCTACAGCATCCCAGTATCATTCTCTAAAGCTTCCCAGTGTCACCCTAAAGTATCCCACCACCATCCCCTAAAG
>NW_009226356.1:0-1325 GCF_000690835.1 Fulmarus glacialis | reverse complement strand
CCTTTCTCCTCTCCATCCCCTCTCTCCACGCCACCTCTCCTCCTTGCTCCTGCCCCTGACCACATTGTGACTCCACCATCGTCCCAGAGGGCACTTGCTTGTCTCTGCAACGGCCAGCGCCTGGGAGAAGCCTGAAGGAAGACCTCTCTTGAAGCCTGCGGGGACAACCTGCCTCCGCCTTCTCTGTGCTTCTCCACTGCAATAAAACAATCCTGCATCGAACACCTGCCTCTCTGTTTTTCCTTTCAAGGTCCAGCCTGGACTGCAGGGTTCCCTCACCCTGCAAGTGGCTCCACCAGCGAGGCCAGGGCAGTCTCTCAGCCCCCCCAGAGCCAGGCTGAGCTGCCTTTGGGGAGACCCCACAGACCACACACGGTCCCACAGCTGAGCTCCAAGGGCCCTGCCTGAAGGCAGACGGCTTCCCTGCCTGTGGGATGCGCAGCCCTGGGGCATTTGCAGACCTCCAGCCTCCCTGGGCACAAACCGGGCTGCCGTAAGGGCTGGGAGCAGGTCAGGGTCAATGGCTGCCTCGTCTCCAGCCCATTTGTGCCTCCACACAACGCTCTGCTGAAGACCCTGGGAGACAAAGCACAGAGGAGGCATCCGCTTCCCCTTCCCTATCCCCTATTCCCATTCCATTCCCTTTCCTCGTCTTCTCCCCCTTCTCCTTCTCTTTCCTATCCTTCTCCTCTTCTCTTTTCCCCTTCTCCTTGCCTTTTCTTATGCACCTTCCCCTATCACCTTCCCCTTCCCTCTCTCTTTCACCTTCCCTTTCCTCTTCCAATTCCTCTTTCACTTCCCCTTCCACTTCTCACCTCCAAAACAGACCAACACACTCCCTGCTCCTCAGTTCTCTCCTGCGAACACAAAAGCACAGCAATCACAGCTGGGAGCCTTGGGAGGGCATCTTGTCGTGCTGCCCCCTCAAGCAGGGGCACCCCCACCCGGCTGCCCAGCACCAGGGCCAGACGGCTTTTGCACGTCTCCAAGGACGGAGACTCCACACCCTCGCGGGGCAACCTGTGCCAGTGCTCGGTCACCCCCCCGGTGGCAAAGTGTTTGGGGCTGTTGAGGCGCAGCCTCCTGTGTCTCAGCTGGTGCCCATCGCCTCTTGTCCTGGCACTGGGCACCTCTGAAAAGAGCCTGGCTCCATCTTCCTGATGCCTTCCCTTCAGCCATGGGTGCACGTTGAGGAGACCCCCTGGGCCTCCTCTGCCCCACGACAAACAGTCCCACCTGGGGGACTCAGGCTCTCCCCAGAGGACACATGCTCTCCCTGTCCCTTCAGCATCTGCGTGTGGCCCTTTGCTGGACTCTCTCCAGTA